>NW_012115366.1:2098683-2123452 GCF_000951035.1 Colobus angolensis palliatus | reverse complement strand
CACGGTGGCTCAAGCCTGTAATCCCAGCACTTTGGGAGGCCGAGACGGGCGGATCACGAGGTCAGGAGATCGAGACCATCCTGGCGAACACAGTGAAACCCCGTCTCTACTAAAAAATACAAAAAACTAGCCGGGCAAGGTGGCGGGTGCCTGTAGTCCCAGCTATTCGGGAGGCTGAGGCAGGAGAATGGCGCCAACCCAGGAGGCGGAGCTTGCAGTGAGCTGAGATCCAGCCACTGCACTCCAGCCCGGGCGACAGAGCGAGACTCCGTCTCAAAAAAAAAAGGGAACGCTCACATACTGCTGACAGGAATGTAAATTAGTACAAACAGTGTGGAGAAGTTTGGAGGTTCCTCAAAAACTAAAAATAGGACCACCATATGATCCAAGAATCCCGCTATTGGGTATTTACCCAAAAGAAAGGAAATCAGCATATCGAAAAGATATCTGCACTCTCATGTTTATTGCAGCTCTGTTCACAATAGCCAAGATTTGGAAGCAACCTAAGTGTCCATCGACAGAATCAATCCATAAAGAAAATGTGGTATGTATACAAAATGGAGTACTATTCAGCCATAAAAAATAAGATCCTGGCCGGGTGCAGTGGCTCACACCTGTAATCCCAATACTTTGAGAGGCCGAGGCAGGAGGATCACCTGAGGTCAGGAGTTTGAGACCAGCCTGGCCAACACGGTAAAACCCCGTCTCTACTAATAATACAAAAATTAGCTGGGCGTGGTGGCACACACCTGTAATCCCAGCTACTCCGGAGGCTGAGGCAGGAGAATCACATGAACCCAGGAGGTGGAGGTTGCAGTGAGCTGAGATCACACCATTGTACTCCAGCCTGGGTGACAAGAGCGAAACACCGTCTCAAAAATAAAAAAAAAAAAAATCCTGTTGGCCAGGCATGGTGGCTCACACCTGTAATCCCAGCACATCAAGAGGCTGAGGCAGGGGGATCACGAGGTCAGGAGTTCGAGACCAGCCTGGCCAATATGGTGAACTCCTGTCTCTACTGAAAAGACAAAAATTAGCCAGGTGTGGTGGCGCCCACCTGTAGTCCCAGCTACCCAGGAGGTTGAGGCAGAAGAATCACTTGAACCGGGGAGGTGGAGGTTGCAGTGAGCCGAGATCGCGCCACTGCACTCCAGCCTGGGCAACAGAGTGAGACTCCATCTCAAAAAATAAAAATAAAGAAATAAGATCCTGTCCTTTGCAAAGACAAGGATGGAACTGGAGGTCATTAAGTGAAATAAGCCAGGCACAGAAAGACAAACTTCACATGTTCTTACTTATTTATGGAAGCTAAAATTAAAACAATTGAACTGATGGAGATAGAGAGTGGAATGATGGTTATCAGAGGCTAGGAAGGGTAGTGCAGTGGGGATACTCCATAGGTCCAAAAATAGTTAGATGAATAAGATCTAGATAGCACAACAGGGTGACTACAGTCAACAATAATTTAATTGTACAATTTAAAATAACTAACAGTATAACTGAATTGTCTGTAACACAAAGGATAGATGCTTGAGGTGACAGATACCTCATTTACCCTGATGTGATTATTACAAATTGCAAGCTGGTATCAAAATATCTCATGTACTCCATAAATATATACATGTACTATATACCCACAAAAATTAAAAATAAGAAATTTTTAAAACATAAACCAGGAACGGTGGCTCACATCTGTAATCCCACCACTTTGGGAGACCAAGGCAGGAAAATCACTTGAACTCAACAGTTCAAGACCAGCCGGGACAACATGGCAAAACCCTGTGTCTACAAAAAAAATTAGCCAGGCATGGTGGTGCACGTCTGTAGTTTCAGCTACTCGGGAGGCTGAGGTAGGAGGATTGCTTGAGGCCAGGAGGTCAAGGCTGTAGTGAGCTGTGATCACACTACTGCACTTCAGCCTGGGTGACAGAGTGAGATCCTGTTTCAAAAAAATAAATAAAAAATAAAGAAAATCCAAAATCTGAGAAGTTGCAATAAACATTTCCTTTGAGCATGTCAGCCCGCAGAAAGTTTCAGATTTTAGGGACGGGCACTGTGGCTCACACCTGTAATCCCAGCACTTTTGGAGGCCAAGGCGAGTAGATCACCTGAGGTCAGGAGTTTGAGACCAGCCTGACAAATATGGTGAAACCCCATCTCTACTAAAAATAAAAGATAAAAATTAGCCAGGCATGGTGGCGGGTGCCTGTAATCCCAGCTACTCTGGAGGCTGGGACAGGCGAATCACTTGAACCTGGGAGGCGGAGCTTGCATGAGCCAAAATGGCACCACTGCACTCCAGCCTGGGCGACAGAGCAAGACTCCGTGTCAAAAAAAAAGTTTCAGATTTTAGAGCATTTTGGATGTCAGATTTTCAGATTAGGGATACTCGACCATATTACCATTGTTCTCTTTACCCTCCCAGATCTCCACCCTTGCGCCTTAAGCTCCTCCCTTGCTCCCTTAAGATCTCTGCTCAAATGTCCCCTCTTCACTGAGGGCCTCTTTGAGACAGCACAACATTCCCTACACTGTGGACTCCTGATGCACTACATACTGATGTGACTGTCTGAAGCTACCAGAACATAAACTCCATAATGGCAGGAACTTGACAGAACTTTTACTACTGTACCCCATCATTTAAAAAGATACCTGGCTCATGCCTGCAGTCCCAGTACTTTGGGGAGTCTGACACGGGAGGACTGCTCGAGCCCAGGAGTTAGAGGCTGTAGTGAGCTATCCTGGCTCCACTACACTCCAACCTGGGTGACAGAGTGAGACCCCAATTGCTCCGTGTTGCATTCGAGATAAATTATTTGGCTCTCTCTTCCAGTTCACTAAACTGTCTTGGGCTGCGCCTAATTTGCTAATGAGTCACTTGCATTTCTTTTTAATTTAAGCGCGTTTCTCACGTCTAGAAGTACCATATCTGTTTCTTTCTGTCTTCCTGCTCCCCTGATCATGGCACAGATGAAGCTCCATGCCTCAAGAACCCGGACCAGCAATCTTTTTCTTTAAAGGATCAAATCCAAATAGTATTTTGGATTTTGTTAGTCTCTGTGTCTTCATTTTTTTTTTTAATTGAGACAGAGCCTCTCTCTGTTGCCCAGGCTGGAGTGCAGTGGCGTGATCTCGGCTCACTGCAACCTCCACCTCCCGGGTTCAAGTTATTCTCCTGCCTCAGCCTCCTGAGTAGCTGGGATTACAGGCATGCACCACCACGCCTGGCTGATTTTTGTAGTTTTAGTAGACACTGGGTTTCACCATGTTGGTCAGGCTGGTCTCGAGCTCCTGAGCTCATGATCTGCCCACCTCAGTCTCCCAAAGTGCTGGGATTACAGGCGTGAGCCACTGCGCCCAGATTTTTTTTTTTTAAACAACCCTTTAAAAATGTAAAAATTGTTTTTTGCTAATTGGCACTACCAAACAAGCCACAGGCCAGATTTGGCCCACGGCTGATAGTTTGCCGGCCCCTGCTATAGAGGTCCAGTTGCTCAAAATCTCTGCAGGTCTCTAGTGGTTCCATGCTGTTTGGCATCCGTGGATTCTCTCACTGAGGCATGCACGACCTTTGAGATTACCTGCCTGCCGCATAACGGGGACTAGACTCATTAAGAGCGGGGACTTGATCCTAGCTCTTGCCTCACCAATGCTGTGCTGGGTTTCCTGTGCTGTACTGACCACCACATTGGGTCGAGTGTGGGACCTCTTATTTTTTTTTTCTTTTTTTTATTTTGAGACAGAGTCTTGCTCTGTTGCCCAGGCTGCAGTGCGATGGCGCCATCCTGGCTCACTACAACCTCCGCCTTCTGGGTTCAAGCAATCCTCCTGCCTCAGCCTCCTGAGTAGCTGGGATTACAGGCCTCTACCACTGCGCCTGGCTAATTTTTGTATTTTTAGTAGAGACGGGGTTTTGCCATTTTGGCCAGGCTGCTACACTCCCGTCAGCCCCATAAAAGTTTACAAATGCCATGGCAATGTCAGGAAGTTACCCTATCTGGTCTAAATAGGGGAGGCATGAATAATCCACCCCTTGTTTAGCATATCATCAAGAAATAACCATATATGGTCAACCAGCAGCTCTCGGGGCTGCTGTCTATGGAGTAGCCATTCTTTTATTCCTCTACTTTCTTAATAAACTTGCTTTCTCTTTACTCTGTAGACTCACCCTGAATTCTTTCTTGCCTGAGATCCAAGAATACTCTCTTGGGGTCTGGATCGGGACACTTCTGCCACTTTGAAAAGAGCCAAAGAAGAAAGACAACTCTTAACAAGACTGTTGTACTGATGATCGCAGAAAAGACTGAGATTTCAAAAATTGGCAAATTTACACACTGAGCGAATTTTCCAGTTTCCAAGAACATTTAATCAGAGTGACAGTAGTGTCCATCTACTGCCACTGAAGTTGCAAAATGGAATTATCTAACTGTTTCACTGTGTGAAGCTAAACTGTGTTTGCAGATTATGTGTCTACCTCTGTCAGTTAATGGATGAAGTATTAGAAATGAATCGGGGTAAGCAGGAGTGTTAAAAAGAGATGTGGCCAGCATGGTGGCTCACACCTGTAATTCCAGCACTTCAGGAGACCAAGGTGGGTAGATCACAAGGTCAGGAAATCAAGACCATCCTGGCTAACATGGTGAAACCCCGTCTCTACTAAAAATACCAAAAAAATTAGCCAGGTGTGGTGGCGGGCACCTGTAGTCCCAGCTACTCGGGAAGTTGAGGCAGGAGAATGACGTGAACCCGGAAGGCGGAGCTTGCAGTGAGCCGAGATTGAGCCACTGCACTCCAGCCTGGGAGACAGAGCGAGACTCCGGCTCAAAAAAAAAAAAACAGATGTACAGGCCAGGTGTGGTGGCTCACACCTATAACCCAGCATTTGGGGAGGCCGAGGAGGCAGATAGCTCAAGCCCAGGAGTTTGACATCAGCCTGGGCAACATGGCAAAATCCTCTCTCTACAAAAAAATTAGTCTGGCATGGGGGTGTACGCCTGTAGTCCCAGCTACTTGGGAGGCTGAGGCAGGATGATCACTTGAGCCCAGGAAATCAAGTCTGCAACGAGCAAAGATCGTGCCACTGCATGCCAGCCTGGGCTACAGGATACCCTGTCCCAAAAAAATTTTTTAAATGAGGTTTTGGTAGCTTCTATGCAAGGTGATAATTGCAGAGAACTGAGACTCAACTGAAAACAGGTGATACATTTTGTTGCGCTATTTATTGATTAAAGGACAAAAGAGCAAGATGAAAGACCACTAATATTTTTTGAGCTCCCACTACATGCCAGGTACCAAACCATTGTCACATCTGGCCCACCAGTGATCTTCAATGTTTGTTAAAGGGATGAACGAAACCCCAACCTTCATTCTGCAAAGGAAATGAAAGCTCAGGAAGATTCAGTGATTAACATCACATTGTAAGTACTGGCAGAGCTGGGGCTTGAACCCAGGTGAGCTGATTCAAATTTACTGCTGCTTTAACAAATCACCCCTACATTTAGTGGCTTCAAACCACAATGTACTACGTGTCACAATCAGGGTAGACAGGATGCAGATAGTTCTGCTGGTCTTGTTTGGGGTCTTACATGCCTGCACTCAGATGGTGACAGGGGCTGGGACAACAGGATGGCTTCACCCACACGTCTATCTTGGCCATTTTTGGAAACTACCATAGGTGACACTTTGCGCCACTGTGAGCACCCACAAATAGCACCTGACTGGATATTCTACCTTAGAAAGTTCTGGCAGTAGAAAGTGCCTTGAAGGGGAAACCAAAGGTTTTGTAAAAAGTCTACTTTGGTGATGAAGACCTGAGCCTAGACAGGAGCAGTGCACCCAGCAAACAGTCCAAGGGGAAGGCAAAGATGGTCTATTTCACCACAGGTTGCAGAGATGCCCACTGGGTAACAGTGTCAAGGATAACAGGAGTCCTGTGTTATCCCACTGGAGTCAGATTACAAGTATGGGTGAGATATTTTATTGAAGGGATAGAGATGAGAAAACCAAAGGAATCCTTTTAGTATTCATACCACATCCCTATCTGATCACAAGCATTGGTTATCTCACCAGCAGAAGCACTTTTCTTCAGCCATCTCTTTAAGTCAGCAAACTACTTCATAGCAGCTCCTTTGTAACCAGAGGACCCAAATTTTTCCAGAGTATGACTGGTTACCTTTTGGCTCACTGATTGACTCTCAGGTTTTTTACATTGTGACTTAACACAAAAAAGTGTTTATATAGATACATATATGTGTATATATGAAAAATATTCGTGTACATATTTCTATATATGTATATAGAGCAGAGACAAAAGTTTTACAATGAACAGCACCTTACTCTATACAACATACTCTTATTTCTACTCGCTTTAATCCTTTTCTTTTTTTTTTTTTTTAGGAGACAGAGCCTTGCTCTGTTGCCCAGGCTGGAGTTCAGTGGCAGGATCCCAGCTCACTGCAACCTCCGCCTCCCGGGTTCAAGCGATTCTCCTTCCTCAGCCTCCCGAGTAGCTGGGATTACAGGCATGCGCCACCATGTCCCGCTAATTTTTTTATTTTTTGGTAGAGATGGGGTTTCACCATGTTGGCCAGGCTGGTCTCGAACTCCTGACCGCAAGTGATCCGCCTGCCTCGGCCTCCTAAAGTGCTGGATTATAGCCCACCCAATCCTACTTTTTTAAAATGCTGTCCATTAATGCATTCTGACTTCTTGCTTGAAAGCCCCTGGTTTAGTGGATAAGCACCTGTAACCCCAGGAAGATTCAGGATTAAGGACAGAAATAACGAAGTAAATTGAAGTCTTAGCATTAATATTTTCCATTACATTTTGGAATCGTCTAATTTTATGTATTGATGACGGTTAAAATAATTCAACATGCTAATGTATGGATTAATTTTGCAATTCTATTTTAAAATGTTAAATGGAATGACGATTCAGACTTGTAAGTCGACATGTGTAACAGAATTCAACCACATCTGTAAACTAAATTGAAATTATGTGAGTAAGATTTACCAGCCATATTTTTTAGGTTGGACATATTAGATTTGTGAATGAACTATGTACTTGCATTTTGTCAAGTAACTCAACCGATTAACAAAATAACAATTAAATGTATAAATGCAGTTTATAGCTATACAGCATTTTTTAAAATCCCCTTCGAATGACTCTTTAAAATATATTAGGGGATATGCTACTTAAGTATAACTAGGTTTTGGATTTATAACGTTAATATTAATTATTAAAGCAAAACTCATTTCTAAATAGTCGCCTGAGAGCCCAAAAGACGCCCTCGAGGACAGGGAAGCAGCTCCGATTCACTTGGCGCTCACCGGTGCCCAGAATTCAGGGCCGCTCAAGCGGAGGAGCAACACGTGGCCAGCAAAAGAAGCTGGGTCCCGTGCAGCACAGCAACAAGAAACTCGCCTAGGAGGCCGTTGGAGCGTCTTTCTTTAGCACGTCACTGCCTGACACCGTCATTTTAAAAAATAATAAATAAAATTAGTAGTACGAAGAAAGCTGCGCAAGCCACGTTCCCAGCAGGGTCTGCGCCAAAGCGCGCAAGGAAACGCTCCCGTTCGGGGCGGGAGGAAAGGATGCGCGGCTCACCCAGCGCCGGGGAGGCTCGTCCCCGAGTAGGGGACGGGAACGGATGGGTCCCGGGGACTTGGGGCGCAGGGTCTGGGGCCCGAGGCCACGGGCTCAGCGGGCAGCCGGCTAGGCAGCGGTCTCTGGGATGGACGCCGCACCCCTCGCGGAGCCTCCCACCCCGACTTCACCCATCTCTGCTACCCGCAACTTATATGACAAGAACATCTGGAACCGGACTATGACACCGAAATGGCCTACCCATGTCTTTTCGCCGCCCGCAAGGCCCGACGCCGGGCCGCGCGTCCCCGGCAACCGCGCCAGCCCACGCAGCTGCAGAGGCCAGAGAAGGCCTGCTCGCCCGCGCTCAGCGCCACCCAGCCCGCGCTCCGGGCGATACCACCCCCGGCGGCCCCTCTAAAGGCCGGGAGATGGTGTCGTCCCCGGCCTCCGATTGGTCTGCGGGGCGGGGGCGTGGCCTCTGGAGCCTGGTTCCGCGCGCCGGAGCGCGCTAGCCGCATTGCGAGCCGAACCCGGGAGCAGGCGCCATGGTGAGGAGTGGTTGTGGGGCGCGGGCGACGCGAAGGTGGGGGCTTCAGTCTGGGTTCGGGCCTCAGACAGCCTGGGCCTGGGCCTGGGCTTGCGCCTGCTCTGGGAGCGGGTTCCGGCAGACGCGGAGGTTGCGCTGACGCTCGCGCCGCGGCTCCTGTTCCAGGTGCTGTTGCACGTGTTATTTGAGCACGCGGTCGGCTACGCGCTGCTGGCACTGAAGGAAGTGGAGGAGATCAGTCTGCTGCAGCCGCAGGTGGGTGAGATCCATGGGCTTCTCAGGCGGCCCCGCAGACCCTCACCGCGCAGGTCCCAGCATGCACCGCGCGCTCCCACGTGGCCCGCCGAGAGGTTCGGGGCGGGGGGCGGGCCTGGAAAGCTCTAGATCCGGGGGTCTTTACCTTGATTCATGGGTAGAATCGCTCTAGCAGTTAGAAATAAGCCTCCCGGACCCCGCGCCGGAACGATTAAAGCAGAAGCTGGGTTGTGGGGCCCAGCTTTCAGCATATTTTAAGAGCTTTCCAAGGCTGAGAACCGCTGCTTTACTGCGCCGCAGAGGCAGGAGGGAGGGAAGGAAACCACTCAGCCTCTTTCTCACCCCGCTAGGTGGAGGAATCCGTGCTCAACCTGGGCAAATTCCACAACATCGTTCGTCTGGTGGCCTTTTGTCCCTTTGCCTCGTCCCAGGTTGCCTTGGAAAATGCCAACGCCGTGTCTGAAGGTGAGTCGGCCACCACCAAATATCACAGGGAGATGTTCCTTCTGGTATCCTCTCGGGCAGCTTGTGATAGTATTTGCCATCCTTGGCCGGCTGTGAGTCTGATAGGTGTGAGGCAGTATTTGAGACATAACTGTTTAATCTGAAATAATTGTCTTCACAGAGCTCAAGATCTGGGAACTGTGATAGACCAAACTGTTGAAAGCAGACGACGTGGGATGTGTATTACGTTTCCTTGTGGGCACTGTAGTGACAAATTTTTTATTTTTTGAGATGGAGTCCCTGTCCTCCAGGCTGGAGTGCAGTGGCACGATCTGGGCTCCCTGCAACCTCCGCCTCCCTGGTTCAAGCGATTCTTCTGCCTCAACGTCCCGAGTAACGGGGATTACAGGCGTGTGCCAGCCACCACACCCGGCCCATTTTATGTTTTTAGTAGAGACGGGGTTTCACCATGTTGGCCAGGATGGTCTGGATCTCCTGACCTCGTGATCCCCCGCCTCGGCCTCCCAAAGTGCTAAGATTACAGGCGCGAGCCACCGTGCCCGGCTCGACAAAGGGGGTTTCTTAAAGGGGGTTGGCTTAACACCTACCTGTGCCTGAGTTTTTGCCTAAACACAATCAGGTGTCTGGTTTTCTGCTTTCTATTTGCTTGGAAAGGGCAGTTGGATAAACACAGGCTAAGAAAAAAAGGTTTGGTTCCATAAAGCAAATTCTACTTAATACTCAAGGGTGTGTTACAAGCTATGATTTATTGCACGCTTGTGCTATCAGACCTGAGTGTAATTGTTCCCATGGCTGGGCCAGGCTTTGCAGTGATGACTTGCGAATCAAATCTGTCAATCCCCTGAGTGCAGTCACTGATGTCTCCATGTCTCTGAGCAATGCCTGATGGGGAGGGGTCTAGGCATGCCATCCCAGTATGCTCGGTGGAAGCAGGGTAATCAGCTGAGGAGATGTTAGAATTGATCATCCTTCAGCCTGTGAGAGTGGGAACTGTGTTCTTTCCTCTGAGGGGTTGTTCATGAGGACCTCCGCCTGCTCTTGGAGACCCACCTGCCATCCAAAAAGAAGAAAGTACTCTTGGGAGTTGGGGATCCCAAGATTGGTGCTGCAATACAGGAGGAGTTAGGGTACAACTGCCAGACTGGCGGCGTCATAGCTGAGATCCTGCGAGGTGAGACCATCATCTGTTATATTCCTGTTATCCTTGACATTTTGGGGGAGGAGGTTCTGGAAACGTGGGTGCTTGTTGTGACTTCTGGGAAGGCTTCGGACTTGGCTGGTGCCCATGGGTGCGGGAGCTAGCTCAGAGCCCCTTGTTGCTCACCGTCCTGCCCTCTTCTTAGGAGTTCGTCTGCACTTTCACAATCTGGTGAAGGGTCTGACTGATCTGTCAGCTTGTAAAGCACAGCTGGGGCTGGGACACAGCTATTCCCGTGCCAAAGTTAAGTTTAATGTGAACCGAGTGGACAATATGATCATCCAGTCTATTAGCCTCCTGGACCAGCTGGATAAGGACATCAATACCTTCTCTATGCGTGTCAGGTAAAGTGCAGGGGCCACCCATAATATTGGAGTCTTTGGTCTGTAGTTTAGCTAATTTTGAGTCTTGATGAGGACTGACCATCCTGTGGGTAGAACCATGTGGACTGGGGTTGGGTCTAGGCCTCCTGGTGCTTACCACAGGCTGTGTTCTTACACTGACTGTATAGAAAGAGGAGGTAGAGTAAACCTACCCTATATACACCTCAGCTCAGGCCCTGTGCCTGGTCTGTATTGTGAATGGGGGAACACAGGATGAAGATTTGTAGCTCTATGGTTTTTGATGAAGCAGCTGGGCCAGGGAGTGACTGTGGCTCTTTGCAGGGAGTGGTATGGGTATCACTTTCCGGAGCTGGTGAAGATCATCAATGACAATGCCACGTACTGCCGTCTTGCCCAGTTTATTGGAAACCGAAGGGAACTGAATGAGGAAAAGCTGGAGAAGTTGGAGGAGCTGACAATGGATGGGGCCAAGGCTAAGGCTATTCTGGATGCCTCACGGTCCTCCATGGGTCAGTGCAGAGCCTGGCAGCCTGCATAAGGTATGGGGCTCTGAATATCTGGCCTCCTGCGTTCACACTTGGTTTTTCCTAGGCATGGACATATCTGCCATTGACTTGATAAACATCGAGAGCTTCTCCAGTCGTGTGGTGTCTTTATCTGAGTACCGCCAGAGCCTACACACTTACCTGCGCTCCAAGATGAGCCAAGTAGCCCCCAGCCTGTCAGCCCTAATTGGGGAAGCGGTGCGTCACGGGACACAAAAATGGGAGAATAAAGACTGTTGCCATGTGCACCTGCACTGCTGTATTTCCTGACCCACTATGTCTTCCCTAGTTGTGCTTGATGGGGAGGTGGGGAGCAGAGCTGTCATGCAACTGGCAGGTCAGCAGTTTGTTTCTCTGACTACTTCCTTGACTCTCTCCAGGTAGGTGCACGTCTCATCGCACATGCTGGCAGCCTCACCAACCTGGCCAAGTATCCAGCATCCACAGTGCAGATCCTTGGGGCTGAAAAGGCCCTGTTCAGGTACCAGTGAGGGCACCTGCCCACAATCAGGTGCCACTTCTGGTGCCCACTGCTTGTTGGGGGATCACGGTGATGGCTGACCAGGGCTCCCTGACCTATACAGGCCTCTGCTATGGGGGTGATGGCCAGTCCTGGTGTCTGAGTGATTCCCAGGGCCCAGCAAAGGGACCAAGTCTCCAGGTCAGCGACATCGGATGCCTTCCCTCTGCCTCTGGGAGCTATGGGTTGGCATGCATTGGGGTAGAGATCCAATCTGGCCTGAGGCTCACTCAGGACTTGGGGGTGAGAGGAGGGGAGGAGCTGAGCTGCCTTGGCTAATGGGGTTGAAATTTCTGATCTTAAACTCTCCACTGAATATTCTCTCAGAGCCCTGAAGACAAGGGGTAACACACCAAAATATGGACTCATTTTCCACTCCACCTTCATTGGCCGAGCAGCTGCCAAGAACAAAGGCCGCATCTCCCGATACCTGGCAAACAAATGCAGTATTGCCTCACGAATCGATTGCTTCTCTGGTATGGGGCGGGGGGCTGGCAGTTGTGAGAAGGGACTGGCTGGGTGGGTGAGTGGGGAGGCTCACAACCATAGCTTCCACAATGATGGCAATATTTTTCGTCAACAGCAGTTCACCTAGTGAGTGTTGAGACTCTGGGTCTGAGTGAAGCTGAGGGCAAAGGGAACACAGGGTGGGGGTAGTTTTTCTCTTTGGGCTGACAGGCTTTGTTACACACATCCAGAGGTGCCCACAAGTGTATTTGGGGAGAAGCTTCGAGAACAAGTTGAAGAGCGACTGTCCTTCTATGAGACTGGAGAGATACCACGAAAGAATCTGGATGTCATGAAGGAAGCAATGGTTCAGGTTAGTTGGGCTTTGCTGGGTGTGGAGAGGCATAGCTAGCTGTTGGAGGTGATGAACTGTCTGAGCCTGACCTCATAGAGTGGAGGCAAAAAAAACTGATTTAATGAGCCTGATCCAATAATGCCAGAAAGGAGTCCTCAGAGCACCAGAGGTCTTCAGGCCCTTTTAGCACTTTTCTTTGACCAGGCAGAGGAAGCGGCTGCTGAGATTACTAGGAAGCTGGAGAAACAGGAGAAGAAACGCTTAAAGAAGGAAAAGAAACGGCTGGCTGCACTTGCCCTCGCATCTTCAGAAAACAGCAGTAGTACTCCAGAGGAGTGTGAGGTCAGTAGGCAGCATGGCCCTGGCAGACATCCTAGGTTGTAGGATTTTCAACAGCAGAATAAAGGATATGCTGCATCAAGCCATGGTCTTGAGTCCAGGCTTTTGGACTGAAACAAGGACCTGAAACATCTAAAACTACCTCTTGATTCTATAGGAAGGATATAGGTGCTGAACTTGCTCAAGAGCCCAGAGAGCTGGTTGTAGCTCACACCTGTTCCCTGGGCATGTGTGTTCTGTCCTCGGCTGCTTCCCAGGAGTCCTCAACCTGGGGTAGTGTAAATTCCTGCTCTGCTTATTCTCAGACGTGTGTCCGGAGGTGGTAGTGTTTCGCAGTGGGGATGGGGGCAGGGAGGTCCCCAATGTGCTAAGCTACAATCATTCTCCCTGATATTTTCATTTAGCACCCAGTTTCTTAAACAGTGTTTCAGGGCCCTGTCTGGAACTTGGCATGAGGGTTCTGTTGTGACCAGCATGGTGGGTGTTTCTTTAGGTTTTTTTTTAATGGGCTGAGGTAATTTCTCATTACATGTTTTCCTTCTAATTTGGGACAGCCTTTGGGATGGATTTCTAAAGTTAATACCCACACAATTAAACTATCCCAGAAACACTGGGCAATGTTAATAACTGCAGAGTTTTCCCTGCTTTGGCTACTTAATTGCTGAAGATGTAATGGGGGTGTGTGTGATGGCACTGTTCTCACAGCCTGTTCCCCTGTCCTTCCCTTTAGGAGACGAGTGAAAAACCCAAAAAGAAGAAAAAGCAAAAGCCTCAGGAGGTTCCTCAGGAGAATGGAATGGAAGACCCATCTATCTCTTTCTCCAAACCCAAGAAAAAGAAATCTTTTTCCAAGGAGGAGTTGATGAGTAGTGATCTTGAAGAGACCGCTGGCAGCACCAGTCTTCCCAAGAGGAAGAAGTCTTCACCCAAGGAGGAAACAGTTAATGACCCCGAAGAGGCAGGCCACAGAAGTGGCTCCAAGAAAAAGAGGAAATTCTCCAAAGAGGAGCCAGTCAGCAGTGGGCCTGAAGAGGCAGCTGGCAAGAGCAGCTCCAAGAAGAAGAAAAAGTTCCATAAAGCATCCCAGGAAGATTAGAATGCAGACAGACATTCTCTGGGAGGTGGGACATACCATAGCCCAAAGTGACATCTTTCACCCTGTGCCCTGTTCCCCAATAAAAACAAATTCACAAAAGTTGGTTCATATTCTTTATTGGACACCTTACATGAGTATGGACAGGGCCTATGGGTGGGGCAAGGCAGCAATGACAGCCTCGGTGAAGTCATGGCAAGTAGCATAGCCACCCATGTCAGAGGTTCGAACCTGTGGGGGAGAATCATCATCATCCATGTGGCCTGGGTTCCATCCTAACAATCCCCGTCGCCACCCAACAGTCTCCCCTAAGGAAGGTGGCCCAAGGACAACCTAGGCTCTACCCAGCAAGGTGACCATGGTCCACTGCCTAGAGGCACAAGGTCTCTTCCCTGGTGCACTGCACTGAAGGGTATGGGGAGTGTGGTCCTTGCAAGGTTGGAAGAAATAAAGGGCTCTAGCTCCCATGGGGGTGCAGGTGACCGATGACAGACTTGATGAAGTCGGTTGTGGTGCTGTAGCCGCCCATGTCTCGAGTCCGCACCTACAGCCACCACCGGCAACAGCCGTGGGGAGGGAGAAAAGAGAGCCCATGAAGGGAGGTAGGGCAATGTGATTGAGAAAATGGAATCCAAGAATGCGTGACAGCCAGAAAAAGAGGCAATGCACAGGAATGGAAGGAGGAGCCAGGTTGGGAAGCACATGGACCTGCCCACTCCTCTTAAGCTACTATTAGCTATGCTGCAGCCAGAGCAAGACAGAAGGCTGAGCAGGCAAAGATGATGGGAAATGCAGATCAGAGGCGCGATGTGGCTACCTTCCTTGGAAGAAACAGAGACAAGACCAGGTGGAAGGAAAGAATCGCAGCGGAAAGGAGATGGGTGTGAAGGTGAAGCTGATGCTTCAGCCTGCCTGTATCCCTTGCTGTTCCACCCCCAAGGAGAGCTGCAAGTTCTGCATTCAGATGGCCCATGAAAAGGGCAGTGGATGAAGCAGGAAAGAGGGAACAGCAGATGGGATCTAAGAGGCAAAAGAGATCAAGAGGATGAAACAGCCAAGAGAAGGGAAGAACAGCCCTGAGAGGGATGCAGGAGGTCAGGGAGCAGGTGTTCTGGGAACCTGGGGGAAAAGGAGACCCCCATTCAGGTTCCCCAGAGAGTAGTGCCGAGGTGCTGACCCCAGAACTACTCTAAACCCTGAAGCCAGCACTACTCTTCTAAACTCACCTTGCCAACTTTGATCACCTTCTTCACTGCATCTGCAATCATGTTGGAGTGATACTCAAGACTGTGGATATGGACAGGAAGAAACTGTGACTCCCCCAAGACACCTCCCACTAATTTCCCCACCGGGCTCCTCCTCACAACACCCAGCCTCTGCCCACAGCCTCCCGTGACCTACTTGAGATGCCGCAACATGTTGGAAGCCGACAGCAGCATGGCTGTGGGATTGGCTATATTCCTGCCCACTGCCTGGGCAAATGGGTGCCGGGCACCCTGTGGAAAGAGGGGCAGGCTAGACACTGGGAGGAGGCAGGAGGGGTACGCAGAGGCTTAGGTTGGAAAAGGACATTATGGGAGGGGAAAGTCAGGCCAGGGTCATTGAAAAGAGGCATGGTGGGCAGCGTGGGGGAAGAACAGGCCAAGATCACTTAGGAAATGGAGACACTGGGATGGGGGAGAAATGGCAGACTTGAGGTCAGAGAAAGGGCACACAGGAAGGGCCGAGGGAGAAAGCAGCCTCACTCACCGTCTCAAAGACTGCATATTCTGCACTATAGCTCTCACCAGGGACCACACCAGCTCCCCCAACCAGGCCAGCAGCCAGATTGTCAATAATGTTCCCATAGAGATTGGGCATCACGAGCACATCAAACTGGTAAGGATTCTGCACCAACTAGAGGATGAGAGATGTAGGCATGAAGTAAATTCCACTCCCCACCCTCCTCCTCCGCCCCATGAGTGGAGATGTGGGGAGGCCTCACCTGCATGCAGCAGTTGTCTATGATCATTGTCTCAAATTTGATTTTGGGGTACAGTTCAGCAACTTCCTCGCAGCACTGCAGGAACAATCCATCCCCAAGTTTCCTGTCCGTGGGCCAAAGGGGACAGATTCAGCCAAGAAAGTACAGGGGCTACCTTCCCAGGAACCATCCTACACAAAGCCATGTCCCTCACATGATGTTGGCCTTGTGGACAGCAGTGACCTTGCTCCGCCCCTTCTTGGTGGCATAGTCAAAGGCGAACTTTGCAATCCGCTGAGACTTGGCTCGTGTGACAATCTTCAAACACTCAATCACACCCCTTGCACTCTGGGTAAGAAGACAGCAGCAGCTAGGTGACACTGGGAAGTGACACTGGGAAGGAGCTCCACCTCTCTCCCACCTTCATCCTTGCCCTCCCCCAGTTTCTGGGGCTTCACCTCATGTTCCAGAGAGCTGTACTCCCCTTCCGTCTGCTCTCGAATGATCACCAGGTCTAGATTGTTGTGCCGAGTCATATACCCAGGAAGTGACTTCACATGGACTACGTTGGCAAATAAGTCCAACTTACGCCTGAGGGTGGGCAGGGCCATCAGCTACGCTCCTGGTGCCCTGACACCTCGACCATTCGCCCCACCCAGACCACCTACCTCAGCCGCATATCATAGGAGGCTAGCTCCCCCTTATACTCCATCGGGGTATGAATCTTTCCTGTGTAAACAAAGTGGGAAAAGGAGTGTCAGGCACTGGCCAAGCCCAAGGGAACCCAGACCAGTGTCTAACCCCCTTAGGAACATAATGTAACCCAGACTCCCATCTCCCACTCCCAAATCAGTAACTTTTAAATTGTTGCTGGGGGCAAGGGACAAAAGAGAATAATGTGGTTACAACCAGAAACATTTCATCTATTGCTGTGTGTGTGTGTGTGTGTGTGTGTGTGTGTGTCTGTGTGTGAGAGAGAGAGATAGAAGGCGGGGGAGAGAGACAGGGTCTCACTCTCGCCTAGAGTGCAGTGGCGCTATCTGGGCTCACTGCAACCTCCACCTCCCAGGTTCAAGCAATTCTCCTGCCTCAGCCTCCTCAGTAGCTGGGATTACAGGCATGTGCCACCACACCTGGCTAACTTTTTGTATTTTTAGTAGAGGCAGGGTCTCACCATATTGGCCAGGCTGGTCTCGAACTCCTGACCTCAAGTGATCTGCCCGCCCCAGCCTTAATGCTTTATTTTTAGTCAACATATTTAATTTAGGCTGAAACTTCAAAATGGAGAATGGATTTTTTCTATTTATCAAAAAAGAGCCTGGGCTTGATAACAAGTTGAAAAACAGTGCTAGCAGATCTGTGATCTTTTAGATGTTTCTGTGCCTTCTCCTTATTTGACATTTTTTAATCCAACAACTACTGATGAATGTCAATTATATGTCAGGCAATAAGGATAGCAACTAAAACCATACAACTCCTGCCCTCGAGAAGCAAACGGTACACTGGGAAAGACAGATAATATGAAAGACATGATAAATACCATGGGAAACTGGCATAGCAACACAAAGAGGAAATCCTCTCCAGTAATATCAGGATACAGCACAGAAGAGCTAGCACTTCAGTCACGCCTTAAGTTATGTGAGCACAATGGGCTCAACAGTGATCCCCGAAAATGACTGTCCATGCCCTGAGCCCCAGAACCTATATATGTGACCTTATTTGGGAAAAGAGGCTTTGCAGATGTAACTAAGTTAAGGATCTTGAGAAAAAATCGTCCTGGATGAGGGTTGGCCCTAAATCCAGTGATAAATATTTAAGGAGAAAAATGATACAGAGATAGAGAAGGAAGAAAACCACAGACAGATACTGGAGTGATGCATCTACAAGTCAAAAAACAGCAGGAGCCACCAGAAGAGGCAAGAAAGGATTCTCCCCTAAACCTTCAGAGGGAGCAGGGCCCTGCCAACACCTTAATTTGAGACTTATGGCCTCCAGTACTGTGAGAGAATACATTTCTGTTATGATAAGCCACCAGGTTCATGGTAGTGTGTTATGGCAACTATGGGAAACTAATACAGTGAATGAGTGAGAAGGACTCTTAACAGGTAGCTTCAAAGAAAGAACGTTCTGGGTACAGGGAACAGTATATAAGTCAGGTAGTACATATTTGGAATCTAACACACAATCTAGTGTGATTGAAGCACAGAACAAGAGTTGTGGAACCAAGGCAGAAAAGTTAAGGGCCAACTTATAAAGTACTGACTTTCCTATGGTAAGGGTGACCTGGAAAAGTCAGGCTGTTCTTTCCAAGAAAAGAGATATGGAAGATGAACTGTAGGGGCAGAACTAGAAGCCAAAAAATTCAAATGAGGAGATTAAAGCATGGAAGACAAAAGAAAAGGGGCAGCTAGGCAGGGTAGCTCATGCCTATAATCCCAGCACTTTGGAATGCCGAGGTAGGTGGATCACTTGAGGTCAAGAGTTCGAGACCTGCCTGGCCAACATGGTAAAACCCTGCCTCTACTAAAAATTCAAAAATTAGCCTGGGCATGGTGGCTCATGCTTGTAATCCCAGCACTTTGGGAGGCCAAGGCGAGCAGATCACAAGGTCAGGAGTTCGAGACCAGCCCAACCAACATGGTGAAACCCTGTCTCTACTAAAAATACAAAAATTAGCCAGGCGTGGTGGCACACTCCTGTAATACCAGTCAGCTACTCAGGAGGCTGAGGCAGGAGAATCACTTGAACCCGGGAGGCGGAGGTTGCAGTGAGCCAAAATGGCGACATTGCACTCCAGCCTGGGTGACAGAGCAAGACTCTGTCTTAAACAAAACAAAACAAAACAAAACAAATACAAAAATCAGCTGGGTCTGGTGATGCACACCTGTAGTCCCAGCTACTCAGGAGGCTGAGGCAGGAGAATCGCTTGAACTGGGGAGGGGGAGCTTGCAGTGAGCAGAGATCACACCACTGCACTCCAGCCTGGGCAACAGAGTGAGACTCTGTCTCAAAAAAAAAAAAAAAAAAAAGAAAAAGAAAGAGAGAAAGAGAGAGGGGGAGAGAGGGAGAGGGCGAGCGAGGAAGAAGGGAAGAGGGAAAGGGAAGGGAAGAAAAGAGGGAGGGAGGGAAAGAAAACAAATGAAAAGAAAGAGAAGAGAAGAGAAGGGGCAGCTAGAAGTGGTATTCCAGAAATGCAGTGAACAAGATTTGATGACAGTTGATGTAGCCTCAGGACAGACTCAGAAGCCCTGGAACTTTTCTGCATAGACAGCTGACATGATCTCTCAACTCCTGGGTTCCCAATGGGAAAGAACAAATGTCCAAATACCAGTGGTGGTTGCCCTGGAGAGTTAATATAATTGCATACCATGTGGGGAGAAGGGCTTAATAAACATTTGATCATTTGATTTTAAATGGCACATGGACAAGTGGCAAGAGGGCACACATACCAATGATGGCCACTTTGTTCTCCTTCATGGAACTCAGCACCTGCTCCAGCTTCTCCTCAGATGCCATATTCTGCACCTCACTCAGGTGGTGCTCCTGGAACTCCACTGGGACAGCGGCAGCCTTCAGAGACAGGTTCCCAAAACATCACAGTCAAGGCCAAGTCCTTTCCAACCCACTACTGTCCTCTACTGTCTGATTCCCGAGGCCACTCACCTTGAACACCTCCTTGACGGCGTGCATCAGCTCAGGTCCCACACCGTCTCCCGGAAGCATGGTCACGGGAAAGGAGCCCTCCACCCTCACGTCCTCGGCCTTAATTGGGGGAAGAGGGGAGAAGCAAAGATAAAGCTGGGGCGGGAGAAGGGATCCTGGGAGTAGGGAAGTGGGGAGACCCGGGAAGGATGGAGAAAAGCCAGGGGAGGGAGCAGCGAGGAAGGGGCAGGGTCGTGAGCGAGACCCCAGCCAGATTCGTGCATACCTGGCTCCGCGATGCAGCGTGCGCCGCGGCCGAGGTACTCAGACCTCTCCATGCCCCAGGGTTCCCGGTGGAGACCAACGCCTACAACAGGGACACACAAGCCTGTAAGGTCAGATATCAGACATCCAGACCCCGAACACTACAGTTGACTTTGCTCTGTTTAGGAAACCCTGGGACAAAGTCTCCGCTCCCTCGCCCGCCCCTGCCCCACATGTCCCGGGCGCTCACTCGGGTCAGCCAGCGGACACCGCTCAGTGCCGCCATGTTTCCCGCAGAAAGTCGCGTGAGAAGTGACGCCTGAAGCTGGCGCGGCCCTCTACCCCGACTTCCGGCCCGTGCTCAGTGCCGGGTACATCTCTTTCTAGGCCAACCAGCCCTGCTTGCTCACGCCTGTTTCTCCTCTTTCTTGCCGGTGGGGAGGTCATGGGATGCGCGAGCACTTTGTCTCTTGATTTATTTTCAGTCGCCATATTTAATCTACGTGGAAACTTCAAAATAACATTGGGGGGAAATGTAACGTCATGTTTATCAGACGAGGACCTGAGCTTAACAAGAGATTGAGAGAAAATCCTTGGGAAGCTGTTAAAATTGTGTCAATGCGTTTGTTATTCTTTTAACCAGTATTCACTGAATACCTGTATGTCAGGCTCTAGAGGAACACAGTACAGCCCATGGGAGGTGTGTGTGGGGTTTCTCCGCCAGTCTCCGAGACTGCCCAGTACCTCTGTATTACCCGTTGCCTCGTAGTTTTTTTCTTAAAGGGTCTTGTTCTTTGCTGTGACAGTTATTTCCCTAATAGTGTGTCCCGGACTTGAACTCCCCAGGACAGGCCCATAACGAGTGCCAGAAATGAGTTCAAGCGTGTAAGTGTGACTAAAGGGAATTTCAGACTGATCCTTAAAGTAACAATCATAAAAAATAAAAAGAGTTTGGACAACATAGGGAGACCTCGACTCTACAAAAAATTTTAAAATTAGCCAGGCGTGGTGACACACCTGTAGTCCCAGCTACTTAGGAGGCGGAGGTGGGAGGATCACTTAAGCCCAGGAGGTGGAAGCTGTAGTGAGCCCTGATGGCACCACTGCACTCCAGCCTGGGAGACAGGGCGAGACCCGTCTCAAAACAACTCCAGTCACGATATTAGGTGTGTACAATTGACACACCTAAAGACAAACTGATACAAGAAGACTTGCCTCACCCACTCTTCTGGAGGTATGGTTTTGGATCACCTATCCAGATGGACCAGAGCACTTGTTAAAAATGTAGGCTTGTGAGTCATACCTCATTTGCTGAATCCAAATCTCAGTGTCAGGGGCCCAGAAAATTTATCTCTAACAGACTCCCCCTGTTAATACATGCTGAAATGTAAGAACCACTAACTAGGTTCTCTGTGATAAGTTCCTCCTTCGTATATACCTCAACCAGCCAAAAAGGTGGCAAGGCAAAGGCATTCCCAGTGGTTCTAATCTTGGGGAACAAGCATAGGCTTTGTGCCTCCTCTGCAATCCTTTAGGTGAGACATTCTCCTATATAGTAGTAGGATGAGATGATTAAATTAGATAATGTGTAAGAGTTTTGAACAAATGAAAAGTACTGGGTAAATACAGAGCTGTTATTATAGCTAATATAATATTAATAAAACACACTCCTCTATTTCCATTCGTATATCCCATGAAACCAACCAAAACCAGAGAGCACCACCATCTTGCTCCCATAGACTTCCTAGTCCAAGCTTCCACATCAGTATTACCTTTCGTCACCATTTTTCTTCTCCAAATATTTCTCCTTCTGACTAAGAAAAAAATGGAAGATTTACGACCTCTGCCTCCCGGGTTCCAGCGATTCTCCTGCCTCCGCCTCCCTGATAGCTGGGATTACAGGCATATGCCAACACACCCGGCTAATTTTTGTATTTTTATTAGCGACAGGGTTTTCACCATGTTGGCCAGGCTGGTCTCGAACTCCTGACCTCAGGTGATCCGCCCGCCTCGGCCTCCCAAAGTGCTGGGATTACAGGCATGAGCCACCGCACCCAGCTAGATTTACTTTTTTTAAAAAACTACATTTTCTGTTACTTCAGGAAATTTAGGATAAGAAAGAAGAGAGATGTACCATCTTAATCCAATCTCTGATAGTAATCTAATTTTCTTGAGGGTAACTACATCATTTCCATCCCTAAAGTCTGCACAGGCTTGTTCCCCACCTAACACTCAAAAAATATCTGCTAAGTGATAAAACACTAAGTGGCTGTCACCAGGGTGAACGGAACTGATGGAGGTTACCAGTGGACACAGGCCAAGGAAATGAGACCATTATTGTCTGAAGGCCACTGTGTTCTCCCCATGAACTCAGCAAGCTCTCCTGGCCTTCAAGTCCCCACGAGGGCATCTTTGACCAATACTGCCTGATAATGGAGAAATCCGATCAGGACCTTTGAAAAGTTTCTTAACCAATCTCCTGGGGGATGGGAGGGAGGTTATACCATCTTGTTCTCTTCTAACTGTTGTGGAGTCTCCTCTGCCTAGCACAAGAGGCCATAATGGTGGATAAGCTGCCTGTACTTGAGTGTTCAGTGTGAAGCTGAGTGACTTGAATGTCTGCTTCCCAGGCCTGCAAATCCTCCAGCACAGGAGTCCTAACTTGGGGTCTACAGAATCCCCTAGGTGTCCATGAATAGGAATCAGTACTGTGAACCTGGATGGGGAAAACCAAAAATCACATCTTTATTCTCACCTCTAACTGAAATTTATCATTTCCTTTCATTATGAATGCAGGTCACAGATTACAGTGCTACCTGTAGTACTCTTGACTTTGTCAATCATAAAAAATATAGATATTTTCATACCACATTTTAGTTATAGTAGATATCTTAAAGTATTACTTTAATCCCTATTTTTACATTATTTGACCCAATGCTAGATTGTGTTATTTAATGAATTAATAAAGCAGCAAACATAGTAATATGTTACAAGGTAGCTTTTATTCCTTTTTCTTTTTCTCTTTTTAGAGAGATGGCTTCAGTCTGTTGCCTAGGCTAGTGTGTGATCATGGCCCAACTCCCGGGCTCAGGAGATCCTCCCACCTCAGCCTCCCAAGTAGCTGGAACTACAGGCATGCACCACTACGCCTAGCTAATTTTTAAATATTTTGTAGACATGAGGTCTTGCTATATCACCCAGGCTTGTCTTAATCATATTTGTCTTGTAATTCTATTTATTTTGTGTATTTAAAAGCCTCTTTTTTTTTTGGAGACTGAGTCTTGCTCTGTTGCCCAGGCTGAAGTGCAGTGGTGTGATCCTGGCTTACTGCAAGCTCCGCCTCCCGGGTTCACACCATTCTCCTGCCTCAGCCTCCCGAGTAGCTGGGACTACAGGTGCCTGTCACCACGCCCAGCTAATTTTTTTTTTGTATTTTTAGTAGAGACGGGGTTTCACCATGTTAGCCAGGATAGTCTTGAACTCCTGACCTTGTGATGCGCCCGCCTCAGCCTCCCAAAGTGCTGGGATTACAGGCGTGAGCCACCACACCCGGCCTAAAAGTCTCTTCTAAGAAAGATTCCACAGGCTTCACCAGCCTTCCAAAGAGGTCCACTGCATACAAAAGTTTCAGAATTTCTGGTGTGTTAGGCCTACTGGATCTTTTTCTGAAACCATGAACAATCAAAAGAGTAATATAACAAATAACAATTCCTTGAAAAAGTCTGAAAAAGCTTCTTGGGAGAAAGAATTTGATCTGTGGTTGAAAGGATAAACAGAATTACAAAGGAGACGTGATTACAGTCAGGGAAAATGGAAATGTAAGCAAAGGTACTGTCTCAGATCAACTGCCCTAGAAGCGGAGCCCAAGACAGGGATGCTATGCAATTGACCTGTTGAAGGAGTGCTCTCAGGAGAAACACATCAGAAGATGAATGAGCAGAAGATGGCAGGGGACGGAGCTCAGCAAGATGTGTCCTCAGCCGGAGTCCACCTCAGCCCCATCTCCTGGGGAGCTCTGGAGCATGAATGACAACTCAAGGTTGTCACAATTTGAGACAAAGCTTAACAACCCTGCTTCCCCCCTGCGTGGCATAGGTCAGGGACAACCCTTCAGAGAAGGAGGAAGCTGTGAACCATTAGTGGCCAATACCTGAAGCAATTGGGGGAATGGATACACCAGCTGGCCAAAAGGATCCGGCCAAGGCAGCCACTACCTTGTGGAGGTGACAGTGAGCATGGTATGCTGACGAACAGTGAGGCGGGCAGACATATTTGAGGAGATGAGTTACAGTAAGGATTGGTGAGTAAGTAAGGACCCTGTTGAGGTTGGTGACCGTTAAATTTATTGTGGTGCAATTGTGTGTGATTTCACGGTGAAAGCAAACACTTGAGTTCATCCAAAAGTGATATTTTGCTAGAGAGAGGTACAAGGGAGTTGGGAGTGTTGGCAAAATGGGGTCAGGAGGTAAGTGAAAATAGAAGAGATCTAATCAATAGGCAGGTGAGGAAAGAATCAAAAACCGCCAAAATATTCAAAGAGTAGTATTTGTGGGAGTCATTGAGCAACTAAGATGGGAAGAGAGGATGCTGCTTCCACCAGTGGTTTTGGAGGTGGAGCAGATGCTGGTGATAATGAAGTCCCAGATGGAAGATTTACGACCTCTGCCTCCCGGGTTCCAGCGATTCTCCTGCCTCTGCCTCCCTGATAGCTGGGATTACAGGCATATGCCAACACACCTGGCTAGTTTTTGTATTTTTATTAGCGACAGGGTTTCACCATGTTGGCCAGGCTGGTCTCGAACTCCTGACTTCCCAGATGGGAAATGGGAGTGGATGCCAAGGAGAGCTCAAGGACCCTGCAGATGAGGACTCAGACCCACAATACTGATGAGGCATCCATATCACCATGGGAGTCAATGAGGATAGTGGCCTCAGCTGAGGCAGGGGAAAGCTGGGATCCAAATGCCATAGTCTTCTCATGATAAGCAAAAGAGACGAGGAGGTGAGAGATGGCAGAGAATGAGAGAGGTGATATCAGTTACCAGAAAGAGCCCCTAAAAGGCAACACTTCTTTTTTTTTTTCTGTTAGTTTTAATATAAAATTTTGCTTTAGTACTTTTAGACAACCCTCTTTTAAAATATATATAATATATAGGCCGGGCGCGGTGGCTCAAGCCTGTAATCCCAGCACTTTGGGAGGCCGAG
>NW_012115366.1:2085134-2097838 GCF_000951035.1 Colobus angolensis palliatus | reverse complement strand
TCTCAAACTCCTGACCTCAGGTGAGCCACCCGCCTCAGCCTCCCAAAGTGCTGGAATTACAGGCATGAGCCACCGAGCCTGGCCTGAGGCTTTCTTAAATTGACGACAGTGTGGTTTCCAGTTTGGGCCATTATCAGCAACATTGCTGTGTACATCTCTTTATGTCAGGATGTCCAGTCTTTCAGCTTCCCTGGGCCACACTGGAAGAAGAATTGTCTTGGGCCACACATAAAATACACTAACACTGACGGTAGTTCATGAGCTAAAAAAAAAAAAAAGACAAAACAACTCACGTATTTTACAAAAGTTTATGAATGTGTGTTGGGCTGCATTCAAAACTGTCCTGGGCTGCATTCAAAATTTGTCCTTGGTTGGACAAGTTTGCCGTACGTCTTTCTTTGTACACACGATGAACGTCACAGAGAGCCCACAAAGCACCTGTACCATGTGTATGTTTCAGGTATGACTATGTTCTGCTGCAATAAACAGAAAACTCATTAAACAAATATGGAGCCGGTGTGGTGGCTCATGCCTGTAACCCCAGCACTTTAGGAGGTCGAGGCGGGCAGATCACCTGAGGTCAGGAGTTCGAGACCAGGCTGACCAATATGGAGAAACCCCATCTCTACTAAAAATACAAAAAAAAAATTAGCCGGGTGTGGTGGTGCATACCTGTAATCCTAGCTACTTGGGAGGCTGAGGTAGGAGAATCGCTTGAACCTGGGAGGCGGAGGTTGCAGTGAGCCGAGATTGCTCCATTGCACTCCAACCTGGGCAACAGGAAGGAAACTTCGTCTCAAAAAACAAAACAAATACGGGTTGTTTCTTTCCCCCCTCACCTCTGAAGGTAAGGAGTTACTGAGATTGTTTTAGCTGCTTGTTAATGCCCCAGGGATCCAGGCTGTCCTCCGTTCTGCTCTGCCAGCCTTAGTGTGTTGCCTGATGTCCTCATCCTTGGTGCTTCTTAGTCACAATATGACTGCTGCTGCTCTGGCCATCACTTCTGCATTCAGGGATGGAAAGGGAGAAATAACAGTCCCAGCCACAACCACTTCTTCTTATCAGAAATGTAAAAACATTCCCAGAAGATTTCTTAGGACTCACAGGCCAGAACCAAATCCATGACCGCTCCTACTGCAAGGGAGTCTAGGAAAGAGAGGAATAGATTTCCCTGACTGGCTTAAACGAATGCTTCACATCCCAGCTGCACATTTTAATCACCTGGGAGCTCTAAAAAATACCTATCTGGGCTTCACCTCCAGAGGTTTTGATATAATTGGTCTGAGATGGGGCCTAGACACTGCTGTTTTGAAAAGCTCCATAGATGACTCCAAAACTGACCAGAGTTGAGAGACACTGGGTTCCACCAATCATGATCCTTGATTTAGGGCTGGGCAGGTATATCAGTTAGGATTATATTCAGTTGCAAGTGACAATATACAACATACCAAGCCTAAATAAGAGAGGAGTTTATTTATTGCTCACATAAAAGTTCAGCAGGCTGAGTGCAGTGGCTCGTATTTGTAATCTCAGAACTTTGGGAGGCTGCGGCAAGAGGAAGCCAGGAGGTTGAGACCAGCCTGGGCAACATAATGAACCTTCTACCTCTAAGAAAATTTGAAAAAAACAAAAAGTTCAGTGATCAATGGTCCAGGGCTGGAAGGCCCTGCATGGTGTAAGGCACAGGCTCATGACCTTGCTGGCCCACCTCCCATGGCCTTCATTCCCAAGATCATTCAAGATCCAAGATGGTTATTCCAGCTCCAGCATTCCAACAGCAGGAAGAAGGACAGGGAAATAGAAGAGCAGAGGCCCACAGACCTTTACTGGCACTTCCCTCAAGTTGCACCCACCATTTCTGCTTACCTCCCAGAAGTGTGCTGGTCTTTTCCTCCTAGGCTCTAAATTTTGTTTCACAAGACCTCGTCTACTTCAAGATGATAAGCATATTCTCCAATATTTTTTCTAATGTTCTCCTAGTGTGGTGTGTTTATGTGGTTTCAGTGATTAGTTTATCTGAAGTTTAGTTTTACGAAAGATAAACGATAAAGACCTAATTTTATGATTTTTCTAAAACTTAGCTAATTGCCCAGTATCATTCATTATTTTTTCCTCCAGATAAGTAATTCTGCCTTTGTCAAATACCAAATTTCCACATATATATTAGGTCAAGCCAAGTGAAACTGCTGATACTTATCACCTTGACCCAGCTTTATTTTCTCAATTATACCAGTTACTGCTAGACATCATATTACACATTTCTTCTTTTTTTTTTTTCTTTTGAGGCAGAGTCTCACTCTGTTGCCCAGGCTGGAGTGCAGTGTCATGATCTCAGCTCACTGCAACCTCTGCCTCCCAGGTTCAAGCAATTCTCCTTCCTCAGCTTCCCAAGTAGCTGGGATTACAGGCACGTGCCACCATCCTCAGCTAATTTTTGTATTTTTAGTAGAGACGAGGTTTCACCATGTTGGCCAGGTTGGTCTTGAACTCCTGACCTCAATTGGTCCACCCACCTCAGCCTCCCAAAGTGCTAGGATTACAGGCATAAGCCATTATGCCCAGTCTGTATTTATTCTTAAAGCATATTATTACTTGTGTTTGCAGTGAGCAACGTTGAGGAATGAGGAACTATCTCCCTAAAGAGCAGCCTTGCTTATTTCCTGCTGTGAAAGGGGTCAGTTCCCCAAGTTCAGTGTTCCCCTAGATGCCACACAAACCCACAGCATCCACCAGGGCCCTCCACATTGCCCCCGTGGAGGACAAGGGGACAGAGGGACAAGGGAGTCAATATAAACATGCTGCCTAGGCTGCGTGCTGTGCCGTGAGTAATAAAGTCCTTTGTCTGTAACCCAGGAGTCTCATCTTCGCCAGCATGCATGAAACAGTAAGAGGCGAATTATTCACACATCGGCAGGGAAAATTCAAATGCCAGGCCCTGACAGTCCTGGCAATGAGGACAGGATGCTTATAAACATGACTTTCTGGAATAGGAAGGACAAGGACCTTATGGACCAGATTAGGGGATATGAAAAGACTCCTTGGCATATGTTAGTGGATTCTCTCACCCAAATGGTGGGTGGCAGGGGGAGGGTGGACAAGGAGCTCACACTTTCCTACCTGTTAATGAGGTTAAGCAGCAAGAGGTGGGATTGAAACAAGTCACTCAAGCCGGGCGGTGGCTCAAGCCTGTAATCCCAGCACTTTGGGAGGCCGAGACGGGCGGATCACGAGGTCAGGAGATCGAGACTATCCTGGCTAAGATGGTGAAACCCCGTCTCTACTAAAAAATACAAAAAACTAGCCAGGCGAGGTGGCGGGCGCCTGTTGTCCCAGCTACACGGGAGGCTGAGGCAGGAGAATGGCATGAACCCGGGAGGTGGAGCTTGCAGTGAGCTGAGATCCGGCCACTGCACTCCAGCCCGGGCGACAGAGCGAGACTCCGTCTCAAAAAAAATAAATAAATAAAAATAAAAGAAAAGAAACAAGTCACTCAAACGGTGCTTCGTTTCTTGCCCATCTCCTCCATGCAGGAGGAGGAAGGGATGTTAGAACAAGGGGGCAGCAAGCCCAGCAGCCGCACCCAGAAGGCAACATGGATGTGGCTGCTGAGTCAAAGAATCCCCAAAGCTGAAATACATAATATCAGCCATCATGTTTGATACAGAGCTTCAGGGTGACCCGAAAATACTACAAGGCATTTGGCTAAACCCCACAGGTGGCCACTGGAATCCAAAGTGGATGCAAAGCCCCTTGCTCACTGGTACAGGCTTGCTCTCTCCCTTGTGTTCCCCAATCCCTCTATTCCCTCTCTACTCCACCTTCGGCTGCTTTTATTTAATTTATTAATTTATTTATTGAGATAGGGTCTTGCTTTGTCACCCAGGCTGGAGTGCAGTGGCATGATCATGGCTCATTGCAGCCTCGACCTCTTGAGCTCAGGTGATCCTCCCACTTCAGCCTCGCTAATAACTGGAACCACAGGTGAACACCACCACACCTGGCTTATTTTTTGTACTTTTTGTAGAACCGGGGTTTCACCATGTTGCTCAGGCTGGTCTCGAACTCCCGGGCTCAAGTGATCTGCCGGCCTTGGTCTCCAAAAGTGCTGGGATTACAGGCATGAGTCACCGTGTCTGTCTGGCTCGGCTGTTTTTTTTTTTTTTTTTTTTTTTTGAGACGGAGTCTCGCTGTGTCGCCCAGGCTGGAGTGCAGTGGCGCGCTCACTGCAAGCTCCACCTCCCGGGTTCACGCCATTCTCCCGCCTCAGCCTCCGAGTAGCTGGGACTACAGGCGCCCGCCACCTCGCCCGGCTAGTTTTTTTGTTTTTGTATTTTTAGTAGAGACGGGGTTTCACCGTGTTAACCAGGATGGTCTCGATCTCCTGACCTCGTGATCCACCCGCCTCGGCCTCCCAAAGTGCTGGGATTACAGGCTTGAGCCACCGCACCCGGCCTCGGCTGTTTTAATGAAAAAGCTGAGTATGCTGGAGACCTTCACGGAGGGAAACGCCTCAAAACTTGTATATCTCTGTTGGGCCCAAGCGCCCAATTCACCATCTTACCCAGTCCCGTGGATGGGTGCAAAGATGGCTGAAGGCACCACCCCAGGACTGCAGTGTGGAGTGGCGACAAAATGAAAGGGGCCTTGGGGCTTGGGAACTCTCTGGATGGACGCTGGAGCTACAAAGAGGATGCAATGGCAATGCCAACCCTGAAGCCAGGGGCCAAAGAGAAATAAAAGCCTCCTAGCTGCACCCTGTGAGCTAGCCTGAGTTCCTGGCAGCTGTCGCTTCAGCTCCTAATGTGCACATACTAACCACCTTGGTTTGTTTTCCCATTAGGTAAAAAATCCCCCAAGTTCAACTGATAGGCTTTGAGCAAAGTTTGCAGTGGAGAAGGCAAATTAAGTAACCCTCCCTTGGGCCAATTCAGTGGCTTTCACTGCAAATGTGTTACTGGTTTTGATGCTCATACAGACTTGTACTACCAATGCCCATAAATGTCATATGGGATTCACCCTTTCAGAGACTGCTGCATGAGGAAAGGTGGTTCCTGAACCCTCTTAGGTGGTCCAGGAGAAAGAGTTTAGACTTTCAAGAGGGAGGCCAGGTGTGGTGGCTCACACCTGTAATCCCAGCACTTTGGGAGGCCGAGGCTGGCGGATCACGAGGTCAGGTGTTTGAGACTAGCCTGGCCAACATGGTGAAACCCCGTCTCTACTAAAAATGCAAAAATTAGCCAGGCGTGGTGGCAAGCACCTGTCATCCCAGCTACTCAGGAGGCTAGGCAGAAGAATTGCTTGAACCCAGGAGGCGGAGGTTGCAGTGAGCCGAGATCGTGCCACTGCATTCCAGCCTGGGCGACAGAACAAGACTCCATCTTAAATAAAGATAAAAAAAAAAAATCAAGAGGGAAAAGGGAAATCTGAGAATACGTCTCAAAGGCTGCCAGAATACTCAGAGGCAGTTTTCAAGCACAATAGCGCCACCTGCCTGACACACTCACCAAGCACAGCGCTTAAAAAATTGTTTAGAAAGGGGTTGCTGATCTGTCACCCAGGCTAGAGTGCAGTGAGGCCATCAGAGCCCCCTGCAGTCTCGAATTCCTGGGCTCAAGTCATCCTCTCACATCACTGTTCTGAGTAGCTGGGACAACAATTGTGAGCTCCCATGCCCAGCTAATTTTACAACATTTTTTAGAGACGTGGTCTCTCAGGATGGTCTTAAACTCCTTGGCCTCAAGTGATCCTTCCATCCCACCACACCTGGCCCCATCCCTCCCCCACCCCCCTTTTTTGTTTGAGACAGTCTCTCTGGAGGCTGGAATGCAGTGGCACAATCACAGATCATTGCAGCCTGGAACTCCTGGGCTCAAGCAATCCTCCCCACTCAGCCTCCTGAGTATCTTGGTGCCTGCCACCACGTACCATGCCAGCTAATTTTTAAAATACATTTTTGTAGAGACAAGATCTTGCTTTGTTGCCAAGGCTAGTCTTGAACTCCTGACTTCAAGTGATCTTCCCTCTGTAATCCCAAAGCCCTGGGACTACAGGCCTGAGCCACCACATCCAGCCCCATTCCCCCCCTTTTTTTAAAAATTAGATTAAATTAAATTAAATTAAATTAAATTAAATTTTATTTTATTTTATTTTACAACAGAGTCTTGCTCTGTCTCTCAGGTTGCCAGGCTGCAGTGCAGTGGCGTGATCTCAGCTCACTGCAACCTCCACCTCCCAGGTTCAAGCTATTCTCCTGCCTCAGCTTCCCGAGTAACTGGGACCACAGGCATGTGCCACCATGCCTGGCGCATTTTTGTTTGTTTGTTTGTTTGTTTGTTTAGTAGAGACAGGGTTTCACTGTGTTGGCCAGGCTCATCTTGAACTCCTGACCTCAAGCGACCTGCCCTCCTCGGCCTCTCAAAGTGCTGGGATTACAGGCATGAAACACCATGCCAGGCCCCCATCCCCTTTTTAAAAAGGTACCCACTAACTTTTTACTGACGCAAAGAGGTTCTGTGACTCTCCAAACTGACACCCCCATTTTGGGATGGGTCAACTTGGATTTGGTGGCTATTAAGGGAGGGGCACAACAGGTCTTATTAGTCCAATGGAAATACTATATTCAGGAACACAGCTGGCCTGGTCCTAATATTATCTGAGTTTTACATGAAAAAGTGGCAGCAAAAATCCCTTCGGTGGAAACCTTTTCCTCACTTCACCACTTGAAGCAAAGCTGCTGGCTCAATGGGGCCCTCAAGTCTCAGAGGATGACCTAGGCACCCGGCCTGGTACACTGATGGTTTGGCTAGGCTGACACCTTATGGTGTTCACGTTCAACCTCAGCACCAGCTATGCAGAACCAAAAGCAGGCATGGGCTGTGCGTGGTGGCTCACGCCTGTAATCCCAGCACTTTGGGAGGCTGAGGCAGGTGGATCACTTGAGGTCAGGAGCTTGAGATCAGCCTGGCCAACGTGGTGAAACCCTGTCTCTACTAAAAATACAAAAATTAGCCGGGTGTGGTGGCATGCATCTGTAATCCCAGCTACTTGGGAGGCTGGGGCAAGAGAATTGCTTGAACTCAGGAGGCGGAGGTTGCAGTGAGCTGAGATTGCGCCATTGCACTCCAGTCTAGGCAACAGAGTGAGACTCCATCTCAAATGAAAAAATAAAAACAAAAATAAAAAATAAAAAAAAAGCAACCATGACTGCTCCGATCAATGGATAGAGCTCAAGGGAGTGCTGATAGTTCTGGCCAATACTCCCCGTGATGAGCCCTTCTACATTTTTACTGCCTTTTGTGTGGTTGCCAATGGCCTAGCTATCTTGCCCACAAGACTGGAAGATTAAAGACATCCCCTGTTGCAGCTGCATATTGTGGAAATAATTTCAGCTGCCAATCAGACGCCCAAGTTACTCACAGAGATGCCCATGGTAAGGGCCCTTCTCTAACAAGACAAACTGTAGTCAAGCTGCTGATCCAGCCTTCACTGCCCATACCACCACCACCACCTAGATCCATCATCGAACAAGACATAGCAACACATTCACCATCATGGACTGAGCACAAGGTCAAAAACTATGTTTCAGGTCAGGCACAGTGACTCATGCCTGTAATCCCAGTACTTTGGGAGGCCAAGGTGAGCAGATCACTTGAGGTCAGGAGTTTGAGACCAGCCTGGCCAACATGGTGAAACCCCATCTCTACTAAAAATACAAAAAGTAGCCACGCATGGTGGCAGGCACCTGTAATCCCACCTACTTGGGAGGCTGAGGCAGGAGAGTTGCTTGAACCTGGGGGGCAAAAGTTGCAGTGAGCCGAGATCGCATCAGTGCACAGTGAGACTCTGTCTCAAACAACAACAACAACAACGAAACCACCATGTGTTTCTGATGCAGAAGACACCACTACATATCAGAGCTGTGATGCCTCCCAAAATTTGAGACATTTGTCTTACAGGGAAGGAGGCTGCATTGCACACAGAGTATTGCCCCCAGTTGCTCCTGGATGATTGTCCATATATCAGATAGCTGACCCCCTCTCCAGGCTGTGTCACTGGTGCCTCATCTCTGTCAGAACGTTTTCAGGTTACAGTCTTGCTGTTCTTGTTTGTTCTAGTCTGAATAGAGTCTGTGACCCCGGTCACGCCATTTTGGCCCCTGAAATTAAGTCATGTCAAGTTTTTGGATTCTCAGACCACCTACAGTCTGACAGTGATGCACCTTTTATTGCAAAAACCACCCAACAATGGGCCAGTAGTCAAAGTATTCAATGGACATGCCAGCTCCCTACCATCTGCTGGTATCTGGTATTATTGAGCACTGGAATGACCTCCTCCAAAACTTCCAGCTACCTCCATCAATTCCTTATGGGCCACATACTTCAGCGAGGCAGTGTGATCACTGCATGCAGCTATCCCCAAAGATCATCTCCTCTCAGCCACTTCCTGGGTACTGATCAGGACAAAAAAGGTGGCGGGTTATATGGATCTATTCTGAAAAGTAAGTTGGCAGCATGATGCTTCTTTTTTCTCTCCTCCCCCACCCCCAACCCAACAGCAACCCCATACTAGCCTGCTTGGTGCACACTCCAGGTGTCAGCCTGGTGGCAAAAGGGGACTTAGGGGATTCAAACTTATTTCTAATTCTGGTTTAGCCACTTGGATTCTCTTCACAGATTAACCTGGTCCCAGATCAGTGTACTCATTGAATACAATTGCTTGCCAAATTGAGTACATTGGTTGAGTACATTCCTTGCCAAGTTCTCTCACACTTGCTCATATAGGCCAAGGTGCAAGATACAATGGATGTCTGCAAATTTTGTGAAAATGTCCTTGTCTCACTCATGTCTTGCCCTCGCAGACAAAAGGTCTGGGTATGAGTAGGGAAAGATCAGAGAAATGATGAAGTTATGGCTATTGGAATGAGATATACTGCTTTCACAGCCAGGAAGATGCTAGCAGCTGCAAACACAGTGGGAGTGATCAATGTGCTCTTTGATCTAGGGATCAATGTCCCCTAGAGTCAGCACTGAAACCTAGAAAAACCATCATCTGGTTGATCTGAGTTGAGCAGCAGCTGCAGCTGACAGTCTTACCCTCTCTGGATTTATCATGCTGCCCGCATGCTATGAAAACAGGGGAATTCTTAAGGAGGTGGCCAGTCCTGAACTATTCAGTTGTGGCCTTTGCCAGCCATCAATGGCAGCTCCCAGATATGGAACCTCCCCTTACCCCATACATGCACAAACACACCATCCAGCACAACCTTGTTTCAGTCTGACTGGTACAAACACAGGCACTTTTCCTATCACCCAAGTGGCTTTGGTCCATGTATGGTGTCTGAGGACGCAACCATTAGGTGACACCATCCATGTGGCTAAATCAAACCAATGTAATGATAATCCAAATCAGAATCAACAACAAATTCTGAATTCAAGTAACATGTAACCTTTTGGGTGTATGTTTGTATGTGGGACATATGATGTCTCTCATTAGGGATGAGGGTTGCTTTTGGCTCATCTATCACTTCATATAATTACTGGCGATGGCATTGAGGACCAGATTAGTTTACAACTCACTTATGCAGGTTGTAATGGATAATGACCTGGCCTTAGACTGTATCCTGGCCTACTGATCCCCTTGAGACTTATTCACAGGTGACTCAGTCTGAGACCCTGGGTGGCATTGTTGAAGCCAATACTGCAGGTTGGCCTCATCTTGTTTGAGGTTCTATTGGTAGTAAATTCTATACGAAACAAATGGAGCAAATTTGGTCTCAGTCTAGGGTGATCAGATTGACTGGAGTGGCAGATGGAGTGGTATACTCATGGGAATATTCCACTTTGGCCAAGAATGTGTAGGGTCAATTATTGGGAGAGGAAAGCTGTCAGAGGCCCTGAACATCTCAGCACATTTTTACTGAGTATGCCAAGACTACAAGGCCCTGACCCCTCTTTCCCTGGGCTGTTTCTCAGGGTTGTGCATTGCAGCAAGCCACCTTGAGGAATGAAGTAATCTCTCTCTCCAAGACAAAGAGCAGGTTTGCTTGCTGCTGCCTGTGAAAGACGGGGTTCCCCAGGCTCAGTGTTCCTCATGTGGGACACAAACCCAGTGCATGCACAGAATCCATAAAGCTCCTTCCCATTTTCCTTGTGGAACTTAGGGAACAGGGGAGCTGATGCAAACAGGATGCTTTTGCTACTTGCTATGCTGTTAATATGCTTTGCTTTGTCTCTAATCCAGGCATCTCGTGTCCCCTGCCAGCATTCATGAAACAGTAACAAGTTAACTTATCTTGAAAGGAGGGCTGTTGGGAACAGGCCCCCCAAAATCTGGCCATAAACTGGCCCCAAAACTGGCCATAAACAAAATTTCTTCAGCACTGTGACATGTTCGTGATGGCCATTACGCCCACGCTGGGAGGTTGTGGGTTTACCAGAATGAGGGCAAGGAACACCTGGCCCACCCAGGGTGGAAAACAGCTTAAAGGCGTTCTTAAACCACAAACAATAGCATGAGCAATCTGTGCCTTAAGGACATGCTCCTGCTGCAGATAACTAGCCCAACCCATCCCTTTATTTCGGCCCATCCCTTTGTTTCCCATAAGGGATACTTTTAGTTAATCTAATATCTATAGAAACAATGCTAATGACTGACTTGCTGTTAATAAATACGTGGGTAAATCTCTGTTGGGGTCTCTCAGCTCTGAGGGCTGTGAGACCCCTGATTTCCCACTTCACACCTCTATATTTCTGTGTGTGTGTCTTTAATTCCTCTAGCGCCACTGGGTTAGGGTCTCCCCAACCGAGCTGGTCTCAGCAGAGGGCAAAATAAAATCCCAGATATTTGTATGTAGCGAAGTGAAAGAGAATAAACCGTAACTGCTAGAGAATGCATTAGGCAAAAAGGCATCCTTGGATGTTGTCTTAGTTGGCTCAGGCAGGTTACCATAACAAAATGCCATAGACTGGGTGGCTTCAACAACAGAAATTTCTTTTCTTTTTTTTTTTTTTTTTTTTGAGACAGAGTCTCGCTCTGTCGCCCAGACTGGAGTGCAGTGGCCGGATCTCAGCTCACTGCAAGCTCCGCCTCCCAGGTTCACGCCATTCTCCTGCCTCAGCCTCCCGAGTAGCTGGGACTACAGGCGCCCGCCACCTCGCCCGGCTAATTTTTTGTATTTTTTAGTAGAGACGGGGTTTCACTGTGTTAGCCAGGATGGTCTCGATCTCCTGACCTCGTGATCCGCCCGTCTCGGCCTCCCAAAGTGCTGGGATTACAGGCTTGAGCCACCACACCCGGCCCAGAAATTTATTTTCTCAGAGTTCTGGAGGCTGGGAAGTCCAAGATCAAGGTACCAGCTGATTTGGGTCCTGGTGAGAGCTGTCTTCCTGGCTTGCAGATGGTCACTTTCTCATTGTGTCCTCACGTAGTGGAGATTGAGAGTTTTAGTGTCCCTTCCTCCTCACGTAAGGGCACTAGCCCTATCGGATAGGGATCCACCCTTATGACCTTTATCATTTCAGCCTTTATCACCTCCTCACAGCCTTTTTTTTTTTTTCTTTTTGAGATGGAGTCTCACTCTGTCACCAGGCTGGAGTGCAGTGGCGTGATCTTGGTTCACTGCAACTTCCACCTCCTGGGTTCAAGCGATTCTCCTGCCTCAGCCTCCTGAGTAGCTGGGACTACAGGCACACGCCACCATGCCCAGCTAATTTTTTGTATTTATAGTAGAGATAGGGTTTCACCATGTTAGCCAGGATGGTCTCAATCTCCTGACCTCACAATCCACCCACCTCGGCCTCCCAAAGTGTTGGGATTACAGGCGTGAGCCACCACGCCCAGCCTCCTCATAGCCTTTATCTCCAAATATAGTTACTTAGGGGGTTAGGGTTTCAACATATGCATTTAAGGGAGACAAATATTCATTCCATAACAGGTGTCATTCAGGTTTCAGTTAAGGCTGGTGGTGACAGAAAGCTTTAAAAGAAATGTTGAAAATATGAGGAAGTTGGTTAATTTTGCAGAGTGGATTTTTTTTTTTTTTTTCTTTTTAGACCTCAACCTCCCAAGTAGCTGGGACTGCAGGTGTGTATTGCCAGGCCTGGCTAATTTGTTGCAGCAACAGAGTTTCACCATATTGGCCAGGATGGTCTAAAACTCCTGAGCTCAAGCGATTTGCCCGCCTTGGCCTCCAGAAGTGCTTGCATCTGTAAGCCACTGCCTTACAGATGGGATTCTGAAGGGCATGGAGGATGTTGGGGGTGAAGTGATGGAGGATAGGTCAGGGCCAAGGAGAAACAGAGCATTATGGGACCAAGTATGTGGCCAGTGGGATCCACAGTTTCAGAGTTGACAGACAAAAGCAGGCATAAGAAGCATAAAAAAGTTTTAATAAGTTAAAACTGGGCGGGTGCGGTGGCTCATGCCTGTAATCTCAGCACTTTGGGAGGCCGAGGCAGGTGGATCACCAGGTCAGGAAATCGAGACCATCCTGGCTAACATGGTGAAACCCCGTCTCTACTAAAAATACAAAAAAAACTAGCCGGGCATGGTGGCGGGTGCCAGTAGTCCCAGCTACTTGGGAGGCTGAGGCAGGAGAGTTGCTTGAACCCGGGAGGCGGAGGTTGCAGTGAGCTGAGATTGCGCCATTGCACTCCAGTCTAGGCAACAGAGTGAGACTCCATCTCAAATGAAAAAATAAAAACAAA
>NW_012115366.1:2075638-2084535 GCF_000951035.1 Colobus angolensis palliatus | reverse complement strand
AAAAAAAAAAAAAAAAAAGAAAATGCCCTGTATCTTAATCTGAATGGTTGGTTATATGGGTGTATATGTGTGTAAAATTTTACCAACGTGAGCATGCAATATCTGGGTACTTTGCTGTAAATTATGCCATAATTTTAAAAAGGCAAATAATTTTTTAACTAAAAACAAAGATGGACATTAGGCCAAGGTGATCATCCACATACATCTTGCCCACATAAAATGATCTTACCAGCAAAAAGAACAGCTGGGCTGACTGCAGTGGCTCATGCCTATAATCTCAGCACTCTGGGAGGCCAGGGCAGGGGGATCACTTGAGCCCACGACCTCAAAACCAACCTGGGCAACTTGGCAAGACCCTGTCACTACAAAAAAAAATTTTTTTTTTTTTCAAGACAGAGCTTCGCTCTTATTGCCTAGGCTGGAGCACAACTGTGTGATCTCGGCTCACTGCAACCTCCGCCTCCCAGGTTCAAGTGATTCTCCTGCCTCAGCCTCCCAAGTAGCTGGGATTACAGGTGCCCACCAGCACACCCAGGTAATTTTTGTATTTTTAGTAAAGACTGGGATTCACCATGTTGGCCAGATTGGTCTTGAACTCCTGACCTCAGGTGATCTACCTGCTTCAGCTTCTCAAAGTGCTGAGATTACAGGCATGTGCCACCACACCTGGCCTACAAAAATTTTTTTTAGAAAATTAGCCAGGTGTGGTGGTACACCCCTGTAGTCCAAGCTACTCAGCAGGCTGAGGCAGGAGGATCGCTTGAGCCCAGAGGTCCAGGCTGCAGTGAGCCAAGATCGAGCCACTGCACTCCAGTCAGGGCAAACAGAGTGCGACTCTGTATTTGAAAAAAAAAAAAAGAAGAAGAAGAATTTCCCATACACAGCCTGGCACAGAATATGAGAGTCCATCATCCAACATTTTGTTCAGATCAAGTAAGACCCTAGTCCTTGAGACCCATACAGGAGTGTGCTGGAGTCAGATTTCACAGACTCTGAAGAGGCTATTGTGTGTCTCTCCTAACATGTTCAGTGATACCACACTGGTAGTTTGAAATCAGCCATGGTAGGAATGTGTAGTTACCACAAATTCAGCAAATGCTACAAAGCAAGTTTATTTTTTGAGAGGAAGCTGTTAACCACTTACCGTTGCACCACTTGGCCACCGGCACCTCGGGTTTATCCATGAAGTAACTGCAGCTGAGAATAAGTCAGTAACTTACCTACTGAGGTCAGGTCTCCAGACCCCAAGTCCAGTGTTCTTTCAAACACATGGCACATTCCAAGGACCTCGCTCCCCCAGGTCAAGCAGCCATTGAAGGCTAAGGAAAGAGAGAACCACTAAGACCTCTCTTCCCCACACCAGGAATAGGCCTGGTTGACAGAGCAGAGTAGGGATAGGTGACAGGGGATAGGTGTGGGGAGCTTTTTTTTTTTTAGACAGAGTCTTGCTCTGTCGCCCAGGCTGTAGTGCGGTGGCGCAATATGGGCTCACTGCAACCTCCACCTCCTGAGTTCAAGCAATTCTCCTGCCTCAGCCTCCTGAGTAGCTGGAACTACAGGCGTGTGCCACCACACCCAGCTAATTTTTTGTACTTTTAGTAGAAACGGGGTTTCACCATGTTGGCCCAGCTGACCTCAGGTGATCCACCTGCCTTGGCCTCTCAAAGTGCTAGGATTACAAGCGTGAGCCACTGCACCTGGCTGGGAGCTCATCTCTTTGGGGCACGCTGTGGTGCCAATCAATCATGAGTTTCTGACCTCCACCTCCCAAACAAGTATTCATCCACAAGTATTTATCCTCCAGGCACTATTCACAGCACTATGGCTACAGAAAAGAAGAAAAAAAATCCTCATCTGCAAGAGCTACAGGCCAGTAAATGACAGCACTTTTCTATCAAGAAACGCAACCCTCCCCACTGACTTTGTCTCAGCTGAGATCTTTATTATCTCTTACCTGAACTGTTCCTACCCAACTCCAGTTCCCACCAGAAGATGTAGGTTTTGGGGGGCCTGAAGCTTATATAATTGGAGTAACTCCTTAAGAAGAGTACAAAATTATGAATACACAATTACATGTAATCATGTGAACGTGTCACAAGGAACGTTCGAGGGGCCTTGGAAGGGGCCAGTGTAGATGACAGCCTAAAGATTAAGCCTCATGGAGAATCAGCCTCTGCCAAGTCCTCTCCCCACTTTACCCACGACAAGGGGAAAAACAGCTCCCTCCTGCCTACACCTTATATTCCCCTCACCCCCTACCCCTACCTCACCCTGCTCTACCTTAAGGATAATAGTTTCCTTTCCTCTTGACCCCCACACCCCCACCCTCTGCCTACCTCCCCAGCAATTCGGGGTTTTGTTTTTGTTTATTGAGGCAGTCTCATTCTGTTGCCCAGGCTGGAGTGCAATGGCACAATCGGCTCACTGCAACAGCCTCTTCCTCCTGGGTTCAAGCACTTCTCATGTTTTTTTTTTTGTTTTTGTTTTTGTTTTTTAATATTATGCTCTTGGGTTTTTGTTTTTAATGTAATAGTTTAAGTATGAATATTTGTCCCTAGTATCCTTTTGGAAAATGAAATAAGCTGCTTAATGTCTCCAACAAAGACAGTTACATATATCTTCCCTACTTCCACAAGAAAATCCAAGGTGATGAATGCCCAGAATAGCAACCTTACACAGGTATAGTGTTCAAAAGTTTGTAAAATTGCTTTCCTTATGTTTAATTTTATTTCACCTTCACAACTGTGTGCTATCATTCTCATTTGATGGGGAACTGAGGCTCAGTATAAGTTTACACATCCGGTGAGTGGCAGAGATGGGATTCTGACGTAAGTTCAGCATTTTAGGAAACTCAAGGCCAGGCGTGGTGGCTCACGCCTGTAATCCCAGCACTTTGGGAGGCTGAGGTGGGTGGATCGCCTGAGGTCAGGAGTTCAAGACCAGCCTGGCCAACATGGTGAAACCCCGTCTCTACTAAAAATACAAAAATTAGCTGGGCGTGGTGGCGGTTGCCTATAATCCCAGCTGTTCAGGAGGCTAAGGAAGGAGAATCGCCTGAACCCGGGAGGTGGAGGTTACAGTCAGCCTAGATCTCACCACTGCACTCCAGCCTGCGCGACAAGAGCGAGACTCCATCTCAAAAAAAAAAAAAAAGAAAAAAACTCAAATGTGATCTAGAATAAACGCCTACTGCCAACGGGATACGGGGTCAAGTGAGAGTGAAGACAGTGTAGCCATAGTACTGAACTTCAATTTACGCTGGTGGCTAGACATTGATTTAAACTAAGTAAGCTGAACTCAGGTTTGCTCCCAATGTACTTGGAATTGTAACTGCACTGAGCTTTTCCTTATTTATTTCAAGTACTCTATAGTAGTTCTGAGTCCCTGCCTCCCGTGTTGCTGGGACTAGAGGCACGTGCCACTGCATCCGGCTAATTTTTGTTTTCTTTGTATTGTTTTTCTTTTTTTTTTTTTTCCAGTAGAGGTGGGTTTTTGCCATGTTGGCCGGGCTGGTCTCGAACTCCTGGCCTCAAATGATCTGCCCACCTTGGCCTCCCAAAGTGCCGGGGTTACAGGCGTGAGCCACTGCACCTGGCCCTCCCCAGCAATTTGAAAATGAATTTGATCTTACCCCATGGGTAAATATATATATATATAATTTCAAAATTGTTGCCATTGCCTATGAGTAGCTAAGGGGCAGCCATCCGGGTTAGTGTTGGGTGCTGCTGCAGTTTCAGGTTCGAGACTGCAGGGGACAGCCCCATGTTCTGCAAAATAGCAGGGAGTGGGCATAGCTTGCTGCACTAGGAAAATGGTTCCCTTCCTCTTCCTCAATGGGCATTGAGACCGGGTGTCTTTGAAGTTGTTTGTGATTGGCAGGCGTGTGAACAACCAGGACCAATGATCCCAGAGCCTGGGGATAGGAGTTCGACTCTCCTGCCAAAGGGTCCACCACGAAGCTTCCTACTGTGTTATTATTCAAGATTGAATAACTCAGCCTAGATGTGGGGATGGGACGGATCCTAAGGCAAGGCTAACACTTGTGGTGTGGGGTTTTCTTGAAGCAATTGAAGAGGCCTCAGGAATCAACAGCAAGGAAGGCCCAGAGCTGATGTATACCTACCAGACCACCTTCTTGGATGGCCTTTGGCATTCTGGATTTCTTTATGGAACTATGAGAATTGCCATAATTAATGCACGCTTTAGTTTTTGTATTCCTCCTTTAATTTTAATTACCATCAGGGGACTTGACAGGAAGTGGATCCAAGTGCCAGCCTCACACTCTGGGGCCTCTAGGGGGCGCTATGGCCCAACACACAGCGTGGCCAATCTGTTTTATATGGTTTGCATCCGCTTAAGGAGCCAGGCGGTGGGGGGAAGTTATGCTGATTTAAAAAAACAGTTTTATGACTAGACCTACAGAAAAAAATTTCCAAACTCCTTATTTACTTCAAGTACTCTACAGTACTTGAAATAGTAGCACGCTCCCGGTGCTAGGTGCTAAAACCTCCACCTTGAAGCAAGTGCAGCAAACCCACTCATTCCGCTCTGCTAGTCCTTATACAAGCTGCTCCCGGCCCTCCTCACCTTCAGGCTCAGGCCCTTTTTCTGTGCTTGTCCCAGGACTTGCTCCGCTTCTGTAACAGCCCAGGTCACTCCAGAGTGACATTGAGCATTCATGAGTCTCCTGCCACCTGACTGTGAGCTCATAAGGGCGCCACCTGGGTTTCATTATCTGCTCACTCTCTAGCACTGGCCACTCATAAAAAAGCCCTTCTCGTGGACATGGGCACAATGAAAGGGCGGAATGAGACCAGAGGCTCTGGCCTGAGGGTTTGTGGTGAGCCCCTGCCAGAAGACAGTGGCATTCTCTGCAGGCATACACCAAGCTTCCTCTGTCACCACCACCTCTCTAGCTCTCTGTGGTCACAGTTGCAGCACCCCACCCCAACCCGCCCCACCAAATTCCTTTCTCATGAAGAAGATGCAGCAGTTGGAACAGGAAAATATACAAAGGAACTAAGATAAATAATGCATGGCTGGCACAGTGGCTCACACCTATAATCCCAACACTTTGAGAGGCCAAGGCGTGAGGATCACTTGAGGCCAGGAGTTCGAGACCAGCCTGGGCAACATAGCAAGACCTCTGTCTAAAAAAAAAAATTATATTAGCCAGGCATGGTGGTGCACACCTGCAATCCCAGCTACTTGAGAGGCTAAGGAGGGAGGCCTTGAGCCCAGGAGTTTGAGGATGCAGTGAGCTATGATCGCATGACTGCACTCCAGCCTGGGTGATAGAGTGAGACCCTGACTCTAAAACAATAAATAAACGAAAGGTTAAAAAATAAGATAACTAATGCAAAATAAAAGCACACAGAGAGTTCCAAGAAACAACAGACTTTCACCTGGATCTAAACCAGAGACACTCACCTCCCGCCCCCAGGTGCTGCCCCAGAACTGCCCATTGACCTTCATCACCCCTTGGTTCAGCAGCTCCAACCCAGGAGCCCTTCTCTGGGGCTGCAGGCTCTGGGAAGCCTCAAACACCATCCTGGCTGGTTTTCTGTTCCATGTGGTTAAGATAGAACAGAAACCCATGCACGTTGGGAGTCTGCCCCAGCTTATGACTGAGCCTTAACTCAGTGCCACTTTCCTGGGCTGACTGATTCCACCTTCTGCCGCAGGTTAATTCAGAGCACCTATCCCCCAATCTATCTTGCGGACAACCTTCCAGAATGAAAAGCACTCCAACCAAAGCACTTCAACCATCACAAAAAGAAATGCTGCAAAGTGAGGGCATTCCCGCGGGAAGGGCCAGCCAGCATGAAGGCTGGAGCTGGGAGAGAGGGAGCTAGGTTTGGGAAACAGTGTGATCTCCCATGCTGGATAAGCAAGAAACTCACACAGCAAGGGAGTGGAGGTAAGGCTGGCCGGCAAGAGAAATTGGACAGGGCATCAAAGGGCCTAGAATGTTCCCAAACTAAGGGCCTAAATGTCTATTCGAGAAGCCACAAAAGACATTAAAGTTTCTAAGCAGGCGATGGCCCAATCCAAGCAACACTTTTTAAAACTGTGGCAGGAGGATGGGGGTGTTTGGGGGTGAGCAGCTGGGGATGGGAGCTAAGGGAGGAGGCTGTGGGCAAAACTGGGAATTCCATATCTGCTCCAAGCCAGGGTGGAGTCCAGTGGAAGAAAAGTATGTTTTGCTGTTAAAGATATTCTCTGTGGGAACTGGGGCAGGGAGGAAAGGGAAAGGAGACCCCTTAAGACCAAACAAATGGGTAGCTGCAGGACAGGGAGAGATAAGTATTAGAGATGATTCCCAAACTCCAAGCCTGGTGGGCAGCAGGAGGAGGTGCCCAGCACAGACACAGTGGAGTTAGGAAGAAGAGCTGGCTGGTGGACAGTGAGCCTGTGGAGACCAAGAAGCCCCATCCCAGCCTAGGAACAGAGCCTTTTGGGATAGGGACCCTCCCTGGAGGCAGGTGCTCCTCTCCTCTCTGAGGGCCAAGTCCAGCCCTGTCCTCACCCACTGATGTTCAGGACTGACAGAAGCGAGAGTCCCATATGGGGCGATCATTTCCTCAAAGATGTTCTCTGAGACCGTGGAGGAACGTGAGTTCTATGAGGGGAGAACAGGAGAAGAGCGCCAGGCACAGCAGCCTGAGGTGCTCAGAGGGCAGAGGAGAAAGACAGTGTGCGCCGGTCATCAAGGCAGTTTCCCAGGTGTGTGTGGGGTTGGGGGGTAGGGTAGCCCCACTGCTGGCAAGAGGTCCCAGGACCTGAAGCCCAAGAGAGACCACGGAGTCTGAGAGCAGAAGCAGAAAGGCAGGGCTGGAAGGGAGCCAGCCCACAAGGGTCCAGGAGTGGCTTGCTGGGGGCCAGTCAGGCGTCCTTGGCAGAGCGTTCCTATGAATGGTCTCAGACATAGGAGGGGCAGAAACTGAAGAAGGAGGGGAGGAGGAGGGGACAGTTCTTTTAAGAATGGGGAGATCTGAGCAGAGAAAAGAACATATTGAGACACAAATAGGAGATCAGTGGGGTAACCTCAGGAAAGGCAGAAGACAGGACTGAGCAAAAAGGTTCCACATCCATCTCCACAGTGGAAGACGGGGAGAAGAGAACGGGTGAAAAGACAGAAACGAGGAGGAGCATCCGCCACTGATGGTGCCAGCGGGGTTCTGCCAAGATTCCCTGAGTCCTCTCCACTGGGTAAGAAGAAGGGTGTCTGCTGGAAATGAGAGAGCCAGAGGTGGGTCTGAATGTTGGGGAGAGGAGTGGAGCAAGTGTGGAACAGCTCGGGGGGGGGCTTCTCACATGTAATGTGTGTACAGGTATTGGTAAACTCCAGGTTCTGATTCAGCAGGTCCGGCCAGGGCCTAAGAGTCTGCATTCCTCATCAGCTCCCAGGTGATGTCAATGCTGCTGGTCCGGGGACCACACTGTGAGATGCAAGATTTAGAGAGGCAGATCAGGAGATGGAGAAAGAGACTGGCTTAAGAATTGTTGGCCAGGCGCGGTGGCTCACGCCTGTAATCCCAGGACTTTGGGAGGTGGAGGCGGGTGAATCACGAGGTCAGGAGATCGAGTCCACGGTGAAACCCCGTCTCTACTAAAAATACAAAAAATTAGCCGGGCATGGTGGCGGCCACCTGTAGTCCCAGCTACTCCGGAGGCTAAGGCAGGAGAATGGCGTGAACCCAGGAGGCGGAGCTTGCAGTGAGCCGAGATCGAGCCACTGCAATTCAGCCTGGGCCACACAGCAAGACTCCGTCTCAAAAAAAAAAAAAGAGACCCATGTTTGATAATTCCACCTGGGGTAAAAGCTGAGACCTGAAGGAGTCCTGGTGGGAATGGCAGTCCCCTGCGGGCGATGAGGATAGGCATAAAGAGAAGGGGTGATAAAGAGACCAGAAAGGAGGTGAGAGGGCCTCTGTGATGACAGGAGAACAAGCAGTGCCCCCGGGACGCCTCATCTGGGCCAATGTGGGACAGAACACTAACTCACAGGTGGAGGCCCCCCAAAAGAGGACAGGAGTCAGTTGGGGCAGGAAGGTGTTACCACAGGGGTGTCTGAGCTTGCAGGCAGGGCAGGTGGCCCCCATGCTGTTCTGCAGGAAAGTGCTGGACTCATTCTGGGCTTGCCCAAAGCCTGGCCAGGACAACGTGGGGAGAGGGGCAGAAATGTCTCTGCCCCACCCACGGTCAAGGGCCAGATGACTTCTGTGCCAGGAACTAATTTTTAAAAATGAATGGGATCTGAGAGGGGACGTGGCTGGGGAGAAACAGGAGGTTAGCTGGGCTCTGAGCCTACCTGTCCAACTTGCGATAAGAAATCAGGAGGTTCCTGAAAGGCACTGACAGAAATTGAAAATGCTTTAGGCTTAGATAACCCAGCATCAGGAATAGGGGTGGTTGGATGCAGGGAACTTGTCCAGCTTGTCTGGGGCCCCAGCCTAAGGACAGAGGCGTTTCAGTCCTTAGCTGGGGTTAAAGCGAGGTCAGGGTCGCCGGGGAAATGCGGGAGTACAGTCGCGCCGGAGAAAAACGTCAAGAGCGAAAGCTCGGAGGCGTCAAAATGAGCAGCAAGTCCAGGCACAAGGCGTCGGGCGCGGAGAGTACGGCGGGTGCCAGAGGAGGGAGATGAGTCCGCGAAGACGCCGGGGCTTCGTCCGGCGGCGACGGGGAGGCCGCGGAGGTTCCCGAGCGCTGCGGGGCGCTCACCTCCCGTTCGGGCCGGGCTCCCTCGTCGCGCGGCCCCAGATCCTCCCTGAGCGGGTCTCTGAGGCGCGGCCCCAGATCCTCCCTGAGCGGGTCTCCGAGGCCCCCACTGGGCTCTTCTGTTCCCTCCCGTGGCCTCCACCAGGCCGCAGCCCCCAGCCCGGGCGACCGACTCG
>NW_012115366.1:2052437-2074675 GCF_000951035.1 Colobus angolensis palliatus | reverse complement strand
TCCCGGGCGGCGGGGGCGCCCACTCACTGCGCGCTCTCATGTTCCCTGCGCAGGAGGCTCTGCCCCGCGGCGGGCTGAACCTGAAGGAGGAGCCGCTGCTGCCCGCTGGCCTGGGCTCAGTGCGCTCCTGGATGCAGGGCGCGGGCATCCTGGACGCCAGCACCGCGGCGCAGAGGTAAGCACTGGGACCAGACCCGGTGCGCTCGGGTTGGACGGCTCCGCGCCGCCTCGGCTCAGCTTGTTGGAGCTGCTGGAGCCAGGGGCGGAAGGAGCCCTAACTCTGGACGGCCCCAGCGAGCTCCCCCGCCCACCCCGCCCGGAGCGCCTGTGCTGCCTCCTGAGGATGTGGGGCGGGCCGGGGCGGGGCTTCTGCCTCCACTCCAGGCTGTCCCGGCGGATTTATGACGGCCGCTCGCGGGTGCGGCGATGAACGCCACCCCAGCTGGGCCGTCTGTGGCTCTGAGAGAAGAGGCAGAGCTCCAAGCCATGACCCACAGCCACCGGCTGTCTAGGAACGTCCAGCCCCTCCTTCCTGGGCAGTCCCAGTGCCTCTCCTTGTCCAATTCCACAACTCTCTGTCAGGAAAGGCACGAAACCCAGCCCCCTTTTTCCTTTCCCACGCCCCTCAGAATTGGAGGATGGGGGTATGCAGAGCCAGAGAAGCGGCTGGGGGCTGGACAGTGGCAAAGAGATGAGGTGGTCTCATCTCATCAGTCGGTCTGGCTGGACTGATTGGCCTGAGAACCGGGCAGGGCCCCTGCCTCTCCCTCAGGTGTTTTTCTGGTAGGTCCTGTGGAAGGCAGAGAGTCCCTGGGAACCTTGCACCCGCGCCAGTCTCCTCTGACTCCTTTGCAAGGGTCTGGGAACGTTAGTAGGGGATTGACTCCAGGATTTGAAGGCGAACTTTAAAAGTTTATTGACGTGCCCCCAAACCACCTGCACCTCTTGGCTTTTTGCACCTTCAGCGGTGACCATGGAGGGAGGCATTTAGGTATCCTATGGGGAGTCACTGTGGTTTAGGATTAGGGAGGTGCCAGCTCTGCTGACAGCTGGGACAAGGTTGGCACTGGGCTTCCTAGAAGTCTGAGCTGTTGCAGCAGCCCGAAGGGATTCTGAATGGGGGGCTTTGGGCAGACCGGGCCTGACACAGGAGCCCACATTCACACCCAAGAGGACGCCTCAATCTCACCCTGTAACAGACACACACCGCGCTTCATGCGCAAACTGAAGCACGTCCTTTCCTGGCCGTCAGGAGGGAACGCTGCGGGGCTCTGGAGCTGATCTCTTCCGGAAGAGAAAGGGTCTTGTGGATGAATTAATTTCCAAAAGTTTTACAAGGGATATAGCTATATTCCAGAAAAATTGGAAAATAAAAAATTTAGTCCCTTCTCTCTAATACTACTACTGTCAACATTTTAGTGTATTTCCTTGCTATTTTTCTTTCCATTAACTTGTATTTTCCTGTGCTATGCTTACAGTTCCACCTCCTGCCTGATCTTCTGTTGGTTCTGGCTTTTTGTTCAATTTGAGATGGTCAGTTTCTTAACATGGCCCCCTCTTTATCCCCACCACCTGCGGTGTGGCGAGAGCTCTTTGTGAGAGTGGATGAGGAGTGCTGACAGGGGCCTCTGGGAGTTAAGTTTCCATTTCTTTCCCTCTGTGCCTACCCAGAGGCAGGTCTGATGAAGGGGAAGCAAATGTGAAGGAGGCAGTGCCCTTGGAGTCTGTGTGGGGTTCAGAGCATGGGCCACAGCAGTGGTGTCTGCACATAGTGGGGCTGAGTGGGCTTGAGGTGTCCAGTAGGAGTTCCCACATTGTGAGGGCCACATTGCTGGGATGCAGAGGGCTTCCGCAATGTGAACAGGGGCTTTCTTGAGGCTCGGTCTGCTAATCCCCAAGTTTGGAGACTTCTCTGTCTCAGGACATAGACTGGGAGCCCCCACTCACTTTGTTGTTCAGCTGACTCTCTTCCCAATCCCAGAGGGAGCCGCTTCATCCTTCCTTCCCACTCTTCCTCGTGTTGTCTGTTATCACTCCGGTTGTATCTTGGTGCTCAGTCAGTCCTCTGTGCAGGTCTTCTCATCCCAAAACAGCAACAATGAAAATTCCTCCCCCTGACCCTGCCCCTGCCTTCATCTGCTGCCTGGTTTCTCTCCCTCTCATCTCTGAGAAACTTTCACGGAAGCACTCTCCCAAAAGGCTCCCTGGGATCCGAGAGTTGGCTTTGACACCTTCCTAAGCCTCACCCCAGAGTTGCCTGGTTGTCCAGGCTTAGGAATGTTCCTTTCTGTGTCCTAGTCCCAATCTCAGTGCCCTCCGCCACCGCTTTTAGCAATGAAACCCCCTGGCCCTCCACCCACTTCCTCCCTGGCTTGAAAGTTAATTGCACCCTGGTTACCACCTCAGCCTCCTGGCCCAGTGCCTAGCCCCAGCCATTCACCACTCCCCTAAAACCATCTTCCCTGCATTGGGGACCAAAGCAGTATTTCCCAAGTACTTTTTTCTGGTCATGTCTCTCTCTGATTACAAATAAAGTGACCAGGCTGGGCATGGTGGCTCACACCTGTAATTCCAGCACTTTGGGAGGCCGAGGTAGGCGTTCACTTGAGGTCAGGAGTTCGAGACCAGCCTAGCCAACAGCAGAGAGCATCATCTCTACTAATAATGCAAAAATAAACCGGGCGTGGTGAAGCATGCCTGTAGTCCCAGCTACTTGGGAGGCTGGGGTGGGAGGATTGCTTGAGCCCAGGAGGCAGAGGCTTCAGTAAGCCAAGATCGCACCACTGCACTCCAGCCTGGGCAGCAGAGTGAAACTGTGCCTTAAAAATAAATAAGTAGGCCGGGTGCGGTGGCTCAAGCCTGTAATCCCAGCACTTTGGGAGGCTGAGACGGGCGGATCACGAGGTCAGGAGATGGAGACCATCCTGGCTAACATGGTGAAACCCTGTCTCTACTAAAAAATACAAAAAAAATTAGCTAGGCTAGGTGGTGGGTGCCTGTAGTCCCAGCTGCTCAGGAGGCTGAGGGAGGAGAATGGTGTGAACCTGGGAGGCGGAACTTGCAGTGAGCTGAGATCGGCCACTGCACTTCAGCCTGGGCGACAGAGCGAGACTCCGTCTCAAAAAATAAATAAATAAATAAAATAAAATTAACTGACCATCCCCCAAGCCCCACTGCTTCCTCATGGATATCTCCAACATTCAAGGCCTATCATGGTCTGACTCCAGTCTTCCTCCCCAGCCTCCTCTGCATGATACTTGGCAGGCAGTGGATACTTGGAGAATTAGCTGCACCTCCAGTTAAGTGCTGTGGTCTATTGAAACAGTCCCTCTGCCCTCAGCACCTGCACATCCCCTGGATTAAGTCTCACCAGCCTCAGGACTCCCTCCCGCACCCACCGAGCCCAGCACCTGCTCTTTCTGTGCCCTCCTACCATGCCCAGGGCAGTGGTTTTAGTGCTGCCTACGAATGCTTACCATAGGCCAGCATCTGCTGTCCTCTGCCTGTCCCGGTCCTCCTTGCCCTGCCAGCTGGGGCCTTCCCTTAAGGCAAGGGTAGCGGTCTGTTCATCCTTGTGTCCACAGCACCTGGGGCAGGCTCAAGCAGTCCATGCGGGGTGGGGATGATGACAGTCTGCCAGAGGAAGCAGGAATGTTTCCCAGAGGGCTCGCAAGTCCCCTTGTGTTGGGCTCCCCTTTTGACTTTAGAAGACTCCAGGTTCTACCTGACCCAGGAATCAGCTACTGGAGCAGCTTCTCCTGCTCAGTTCTACAGCTTGGCTTTTACAATAATGCCAAGATTTTACAGAAAGTGGGTGGGGAGGAAAAGGCCCAGAAGGCCTGCTAAGATGAGTGAGAGAGGCTCTGCCAACAGGAAGGAAAGGTCTGAGCAAAAGAGGGGTAGCGAGAGCAGAGGGGCTGCATACCCTCAAACTGGAGGCAATGGGGATGGAAAGGCTGGTGGAGAGGGCTGCCCTCTCCCTCCCAAGGTCTTCCTACCAGGGAAGTCTGCACAAGGACCCCTGCCCTTGCCCTGAGCCAACAGGACTTTATCTCTGAGATCCATTTGCCCAGCCCCAGCCCATCTTCCCCTGACTCCCCTGAAGACCCAAGTCCTCCTGCTGGCACACTCAGCACAGAAGTAGCTCCTTCTGATATGCTTCCCAGTCTGGGGAGACCTCTGGAGGGCCCAGGCCAGGCCTCCCCTTGGAGGAGACCCCTGGAGGACCCAGGCCAGCCCTCCCACTGGAGCTGGTCCCAGCACACTAGCAGGGCCCCGGAGAGGGAGGCCAGCTGGGGCTGCCTTTCCTGTAAGCAGCTGCAGGCTAGCATCCCTGCTAGGAAATGCTTTTGTTTGCTTTAATAATTCATAGCCGATCCTCAGCCTGGGACCTGGCAGGCAGGCCTGTGGGTGGGTGGCGAGAGGGTGGGCAGAGAGCAGTGGAGTGGGGAGTCTTTAGGTGGAATTGAGGGGAATTGAGGGCCAGAGGAAGAGGGGGAGAGCAGGCCTGTGAGATCCTTCCCGCTTCCTCTCCACCCCCTTCAGGGACTTTGGTCACTGTACCAATTTCCTGGGGCAGGTGTGCTGGGGCAGTGGGAAGAGGGAATAGGGACCCTCCCCCCAGACCCAAACCTCATCTCCAGCAGGACCATCTGGACACAGGCTCTGGGCAGCTCTCTGCAGCCACCAGGTCCTCCCTGTGCAAGCATTGTTGAGGTGGGTGTGCCCCACTGAGCTGCTGCTTTTATCTTCCCCAGTCTGCAGCATGGCCAGGGGTTGGCATGTCACGGGCTGGGCAGGGCCAGGCCAATAGATCTTGTCTGGGGCATTAATGCCAGGCCCAGCTTGATCATCATCAACAGTCCTGGGGTCCAGAGGATGCCTTCAGGGGAGAGTGGGGCCCAATGGGATGCTTGGAGGAAGGGGGGATGTAGAGGAAAGGGGCTGATGGAGCCCTGTCAGGATGGGGCTAAGAAGAGCCGCACTTGGCAGAGAGAGACTTTGGGGAAATCTGTGGAAAGGGATGAGATGCAGGAGTCATACTGTTTTTGCTCCTTCCACTTCCTGGGATGAGGGGTGTCAACAAGGAGCCTCCCCCTATTACTGATGAAAGTAGGGCTTGTCCCCTGTAGCCCCAGCATCCCAGACTCAAAGACAAGTTAGGCCCAAGCCAAGGCACAGCTCAAAACCTTGAGTTATCAAGGCAGCCAAGAGTTAGGATTTGGTGGGGAGAAGGGAAGGCAAGAGGCCTGGAGGTGCCTCTGAGAGGAGGCTAAGGCTCCAGCCTCGGTCATTTGTCCTCTGTGGGATTTGAGCTGGCTGTGGCTAAATTGCTCACATTTATAACAAGCATGTAGTCAAGGATGTGAAGAGCCATGAGTAGCCTTGGGAAGAGAGAACAGAGACTGTGAGGGGGGCTTTGTCTGTACCAGACAGTTATGCTGTGGTAGGGGTGAGCAGCTGCCGTGAGAAGGGCCCCGGAGTGTCCTGCTCAGCCTTGCAAAGGAGCATCTCCCAGGACCTGCTGGGCAGCCCCAGCAATAGCAGTCAGACACCTCTGCAGCTTCCCGCTTCTCGCCACAGTCATCTGCGTACACTCTGGAGCACAGTCTACCTGAATGGCCTAGGCTGTGAAGGTCAGATTGCCCTTGGTATTGGCTTGAACCTGGATTCTTAACAGTGCTCAGGAAGTCCATGCACACCCATGCTCACTACAAAGCATGTTGACTCTGACCAAAATGCATCTGTGCAATGTAAATCTTTTTTGGTGTCTCAATCTCCTTTAATTTTCGGCCTATTTAAGAACGAAAGATGGGAAGGAGGTGAGTGGGGCACGGTGGAAATACAAAAGTGAGCATATTCTCTTCCCAAATCTGGGTTCTTTAGTGCAGGAGCAAATGTCCCACTGCCTCAGGACACTCGAGTTGAGAAGAAAGTGTTTTGAACATTGTGCTTGAAACAATCTTTTTAAGAAAGCGAGGAAATGTATAATTCATTTTGCAGTCTTGCAAAAGTGGTTAATGTGGCTGATTTTGTCACTCAGCTGCATTTCTCTGGAAAAGGCGCTTATGTGGCATGGTTTGTTCGCTAATGATGCTAAGTGAATAAGCTGTTTCTGAATTATGGGCGCCAGCGTTACATGTGCCAGGTGAGGCAGTTCTTACTTGTATTTGTCGTAAACTGATACCTGCCAAGCTGCACTCAGACCTTTGGGGCTGTAGCTTTACTGGCACCCATCATACCTCAGGCCTCTGAATGGCTGGCAGTTGGTACCCACCCACATCCCCTCAGGACCCTTGGTCAAGGGTCTGCCTCCTCCGCTGTTATCTGCTTCCCTTTGCTTGAGGACTTGCTCAGGCTACCAGAGCCTGCTCTGCCCACTTGCACAGCAGCCCAGAAGTACCTGAAAAGTAACAGCCCTAGAAGCCCTCCACCAGTGACTGACTAGAGTTGGTGGATAAATACCCCAGCTCCCTCACCCATCCCTCTGGTTGGATAATGCTGAGGCATACATTCCATGCTGTTTCCAGAGTTCCCCATGGGATGGAGCTCCAGGTGCCCGCAGTGTGGACTTGTTGAAAATGCACCCTCTATAGGCTGCCTTCTCATCTTTGTCTCACCCCCAAACCCCAGTGTTTCCAAATCACTACACAGATACACTGTTGGTACCTCCACTCCCTTGCTGTGTGAGTTTCTTGCTTATCCAGCATGGGGTCAATTAGGAGAAGGAGGCACCGTCCACACCTGCCTCTGTTGCTCTCGAGCCCTATTCCCTGCAACGTGCTGTTCCTTGTGTCCTTCTCTGTCTCTTGTTCATAGGAAGTATCCTTTACTCATCTTGCCTTGAGCTTCTCCAAGCCTGGCAGGCTATGAACAGGGTGAACTGGAGACATTCCCAGGCAAGGAGCAGCCTCATGTGCGCTGCAGGGCTCTTGCCCACTCTGCAGTCCTCCTCTGGTTGGAAGGGGCTGGGGCTGTCATTAACACTGCCCTGTTGTTGTCCACTGCACGGATCTTTTCCTGAAGCTGTAAACTAACCAGTGCTGCTCCACCGGTGGGTGTGAGCCTGGGAGGATGAGTGTGCCTCAGACCCACTGAGCCGTGTGGGAAAGGGCAGGATGCCGCTCTGGGCTGCCTCAGGGCAGTGGACTGAGACCAAACCTACTATGGGGCAGGGCACAGGCATGCAAAGCAGGGAAGCCCCTTCATGCCCCCAACTGGCAGGAGATGCTGGCCCAGAGACCCCAGGGGAACCTGCTGTCTTCCCCCTCCCCGGGTCCCTGTGCCCTCGCTCCTGTGTAATCCCCTCCTGCAGGGATGCTGAACCCTGTGAAGGAAGCTTGGCTTGGGGCTTATGCCAGTCTTCCCAGGTCTGGTCCTCAGCAGCCTGTCAGAAGCTGGGGGGCTTCCAGGACCCAGGAATGGCTGATATTTGGGTGGGACAGGAAGCTCAAGCCAGCATCTTTGATTTATGCTGCACTAGTCTGGAATTTGGCCTGAGCACTTGCAGGGTGTCTGTGTAGAAAGGGCATGTCCAGTGGTCTGGGAGATTCTGTTCTCAGCACCCACCACTCCTCTGGCAAGGCCTCCGTTTCTCTCTACAGCCTCCCTCCCCACTGCCTGAGAGCCTTCCAGGCCCCTTCGCTGGGCTGGATGACAGGATAAAAAGCCACAGGGACCTGGGGTTGCTTCACAAACCCACCTCCTCTGACCTTCTCTCCCACTAGGTGGTCCTGGAACCCATCCCCAGTGGAGTTCAAGTTAAGCTGGTCCTGGGAGCAGGAGGGAGGAGCTCAGGGTTGAGGCCTCATTAGCATATTCATCAGCAGTAATCAGGGCCCCGCTGTGATCGAAAGCCCTCTTAGGGCTTCCCTGCCTCTTGCTGGCTGGGGAGCGGGTGAGGGGCGATCAAGGCCTCAACTTGAAAGGACTGCAGCCTGAGGGTGAGGGGGTGGAGGGAGCAGGGAAGGATGGAGGGACAGTCAATTTCCTAGGGAAAGGAGCATCTGTAAAAAGAATCTGTGGTCAGAAAGAAAGGTGCCGAGCAGAGCAGTGGCTCAAGCCTATAATCCCAGCACTTTGGGAGGCCAAGGCAGGAGGATCGCTGGAGCCCAAGAGTTCAAGATCAGTCTGGACAACATAGTGAGACCCCATCTTTCCAAAATTAATTAGCTGGGCGTGGTGGCTTATGCCTGTAGTCCCAGCTACTCAGAAGGCTGAGGTAGGAGGATCATGTGAGCCTAGGAGGTTGAGGCTGCAGTGAGCTATAATTGTGCTGTCGCACTCCAGCCTGGGTGACAGAGCAAGATCCTGTCTCAAAAAAAAAAAAAAAAAATGGTATTGGAGGTCCCCCCCTCCATCTTGATCAGGGACAAGAAGACTTATAGCTTCTACCTCCTAAGTCAGCATTTCATGTGGACCACTGAGGGAGGCTCCGGGGCAAGCTTTCAAGAGGAGGAAACATTTTCATTTTATTATTTATTATAATTTGTATGTGTAAAGCAATAGCAAGTGCCTCATGCCCATGACATCCCAGATGTTATGGCTTAGCGTGAAGTCAAGTAAAAGAATAAATTGATTTAAAGTTATATGAAGAAAAATAGTAAGTAGTGGTGACTGTGGCAGCCATTGTCACAGAGCATGCTCATGATGGGCACCTGGGCAAGCTGACCTAAGTGGCCCTCAAGGCAGTTCCCCATCCTCTTTGCTCCCCTGCATCCCTGCAACAATCTCTCACTTGTCCTCCACACTGCACCCTCCTTTCCCCCATAGCATCTTTAAGCCTTGCCTGGCTTCAGAACTTTCTAGTGGCCTTTAGTCATGTTTCCCAAGCCATGACCCTCAACAAAAGTGCCCCGTAGCCAAGCAAGCAGGGTGTGTTATTTGGCGAGGTGTAGTGGTTGGCACCTGTAATCCCAGCACTTTGGGAGGCCAAGATGGGAGAAAGCTGGAGCCCAGAAGTTCGAGTCCAGCCTGGGCAACATATGGAGACCTCATCTCTACAAAAAGTAAACAAAATTATCCAGGCATGGTGGTGCGTGCCTGTAGTCCCAGCTAGTCAGGAGGCTGAGGTAGGAGGATTGCCTGAGCCCCAGAGGTTGAGGCTACAGTGAGCGGAGATCACACCACTGCACTCCAGCCTGGACAACAGAGCAAAACCCTGTCTTAAAAAAAAAAAAAAAAAGTTACTCCAAGCTGGGCATGGTGGCTCACGCCTGTAACCCCAGCTCTTTGGGAGGCTGAGGCAGGAGGATTGCTTAAGTCTAGGAGTTCAAGGTTGCAGTGAGCTATGATCACGCCACTGCACTTCAACCCGGATGACAGAGCAAAACCCTGTCTCAAAAAAATTATTCCATATTGGGCGTGGTGGCTCATGCCTGTAATCACAGCACTTTGGGAGGCCAAGGCAGGAGGATCCTTTGAGCCCAGGAGTTCAATACCAGTCTGAACAACATGGCGAAACCCCGTCTCTACAAAAAATTTGAAAATTTAGCTGGGTCTGGAGTCACCTGTAGTCCCACCTCCTTGGAGGACTGAGGCAGGAGGATCATTTGAGCCAGTAGGTCGAAGCTGCAGTGAGCCGTGATTGCACCCTGCACTCCAGCCTGCATGACAGAGTGAGATCCTGCCTTGAAGAAAAAAAGACGGGGCAGATCTTGAGTCCAAGTCTCTCTGTCTTCAAATTTGTATCTTAAAAAAAAAAAAAAAACGGACTCCAAAACTTAGCAACTTAAGACAACAAATATTTATTATCACACAATTTCTGAGGTCAGAAATAAGGGAGCAGACTAGCCTGGTGGTTCTGGATCAGAGCCTCTCATGAGGCTGCAGCAAGATGAGAGCTGGGGCCACAGTCGTCTGAAGGACTGACTGAGGCGGGTGGATCTGCTTCCAAGGTTGCTCATGCTGGCAAGTCAGGGCTGGCTATTGGCAGGAGGCCTCAGTTCTTCTCCCTGTGGACCTCTCCATAGGGCTACTTGAGTGTCCTCAAGACATGGCAGTTGGCTTCCCCCTGAATCACTAATCCAAAAGAGAGAACAAGGCAGAAGCTGCGGTGCTTTCATGATCTAACCTTGGAAGTTATATGCTATTACTCCTGCCATAGTCTACTGGCCCCACAGGCCAATCCCAACACAAGAGGGGGCTAACTAAGGGCATGAATCCCAGGCAGTGGGGATCACTGGGAACCATCTTGTAGACTGGCTCCCACTCGTGCAGAGCACCAGCCCTAGCCAACTCAAGCAGGGGCCATTCCTGGAGGGTGTCCCAGGCCCCCCCACATACACCTATGTCTGGCCACAGCACCCTTTTCTCAAGGGAGGTTCTGGAGCCATGAGAGATCTAAGGAACACACTTTGGAAGGCCATGGCTCAGAGAAGAGAATCTAACCCCTTCCCCCGGAGTCTATGTCCCTTCATGATCTGGCACAAACTTCCAGTACAAACTTTCTTTCACTTCACATTTCGACACCTGTGGTACAGCAGCAGCCTCTACACATCCAGCCATTCCTTATGCTGTTTATTCTGCCCTTTTCCTCGTTCACCTATTGAGCTCCTGTTTATTCCTCAAGGACTTAGGGAAAAGTCACCATTCCATGAAGCCTTCCCTTCATCTCCCATAAAAAGAATTAATATTTTCTTCCTTTGCTTCTCGAGTTTTTTGCATGGTGACATTTTTCGGGGGGCACCTGCCCCTTTGTCTGATATCATACTTCTCTGTCTCTCTCCCCTCTTCCAGGCATTTGCCTCCAGCCCCAGTTGTTGCCGTGTGTCCAGTGCTTGGTGTATCATTGGGATGCAGGGGATATTTGGGGAAGAGGGAATCCCTTCCTCCTGCTCTCACCCTGGCCTTGCTTCTGGGCATGGTTTCTGATGAGCCGGGAGAGATCCCTTAGCAAGGCCAGATGAGAAATTCCTCCTGCCCAAGGGAGCCTGTGGTTGTCTGTCCCAAAGCCTGGAGGCAGGTCCCTTTATATCTTGGGGGTGCTCCCCACCTTCAGCCAGGGCCCAGGCCAGGCAGACTAGTGGTCCTGAACCAGTTTGACGTCTGCAAGGGTCTGATGGACATCATCATTCCCCAGGCAACACCACAGGCTCATGACAGCCTCAGCCTGGGCTGGGGTTTAGTGAGATATCTGTTCTAGGGCCCCCTGGGTCTCCTTGAAGCCCTAAAGGGCAGTCACAAGAGCTTCTGGTCAGAAAGACGGATTGGTTCATACTTTTGATTTTGGAGACTGGCCTTGCAAAATGTGCAGCCTAGGGAAAAGCCTGGGAGGTAGGCTGACAGGGTCTCCTCCTTTGCAGTCACCACTGTGCCTCTTGTTTTCCAGGGGGCAGGCTGGGGTGCCCTCAGTGCTGAGAGACCTCTATCTGGAAACGAGATGGCCCTGGTCAGGCTGGAAAGGGCCTGTCTAGTTGGATTAAACTCTTGGCATCTTGGAGCCATGTCCTGGCCAGCATGCCTGCCTGGCCCGAGGCACTGGAGTCTTTCTCACTGGGGGGCCCTTCCAGTGGTTTCCTAGCTCTTTTCCTCCCACAGTGGCGTGGGTCTGGCACGAGCACATTTTGAGAAGCAGCCTCCCTCCAACCTCAGGAAATCCAACTTCTTCCACTTCGTGCTGGCCATGTACGACCGTCAGGGGCAGCCTGTGGAGGTGGAGCGCACAGCCTTCATCGACTTTGTGGAAAAGGACCGAGTGAGAGGCTCGTGGGCTTGGCTGGGACTGGCCCTGGGAGGGAACCCACAACCACACACACACGCACACAGGCACGTGCACACACACACACATACACACTGGGGCAGATGAATAGATGGATGCTGGCTGAGTGGCTGGAAGGGTGGGAAAGAAGTTGGGGTTAGGAGAAGGGGGTGGGCGAGGGAGGCTGGAGGATCCCTGAGCACCCGAGCATCCTCCCATCTTGTCCCTGCAGGAGCCCGGGGCGGAAAAGACTAACAATGGGATCCACTACCGCCTCCGACTGGTGTATAACAATGGTGAGTGGAGACCCCTGCCCTGCCTGGCCCTGCCGCTGAAGTCTGGGCACTGCAGCATTATGCAACACCTAATGCCCCACGTGCCAGGCCTGGGGAGGGTGTGATGTGGTCTGATCATTGAGGCTGCCTGTGCTCCCCTGGCAGCAAGCCCTCTCCGTCTTCCCGTCCTAGGACTTCGGACGGAGCAAGACCTCTATGTGCGTCTCATCGATTCCATGTCCAAGCAGGTGAGTCAGTGCAGGGGGTGCTGAGGCCCATCCCACTCTCTTTCCGGACCCTGCCCCCCCTGGTCTGAGTGAGCCTCCTTGTTCCTGCCTCATCTCCCTATGCCCTCCGTCCCCATCAGCCTAGCTCCCCCCGTTCCCACCCCAGCCTGTGCCGGAGGGTGTGTGGCTCTTGCCCTCTGTTCTAGAAAAGACAATATTTGTGCAAAAACCCTGGCTTGGGTCATGTTTCCTAGCAGCCCAGCTTTAGATGGGAACTCAGGTGCAGGTAGTTCATTTGGGGAGCTAGGAGGGGCTGCCAGGAGCAGGGGAGGGAGGCAGGCTGGACAGAAAACTGCACAGGGAGCTCTGGAGGAGGGGTACCAGACATATCCCCCCTCGAAACAAATACCAGGGTTTTGTACCCCGTATCAATTAGTCATTGGCTGGGAACCACTCCTAAGGGTAGCACGTAACCTCCCAGACATTTTCAGACCAGGCAGTTCCTATCCACTGAGAGCAGTTCTCAGGAGGAGGCCCTCTGCAGCAGACATCAGCCACAGCCACGGGAAGGTGCACGTGTCCAGTAAAGGGGATGTGGGCACAGCCCCAAGAATTTCCACTGCAGACCCTCAGCACCTTGCTGATGTGACGGTCACGGGAAGGAGGTTCAGAGGCCAGCATAAGGAGCTGGAGGAAACTGAAACCTGAATAGGCCCTGATGGAGTCTGCCAAGACAGGGCCCCAAATCTCAGGGCTTTTCAGAGAAGCTGTGCATACTGGCAAGGAGGGGGCTGAGTCTCAAATGGGCCAGATTAGTGGGCTAGGAATGCAAGGTGGAGATCTGGGCTTCCTACACAGGCAGGTCCTTTGGCAGCCTCCACCCAATCCCAGGGCAGAGGGAAGAATGGATTTTCTAGAATAGCCATGGCCGCTGGGCTGGGGGAGGCAGGCCAGGCAGTGCCCAGTGGAACTGTCGAGGGGATAGGTGTGGAAGGGGTTCGAGGAAGTCGACAGAGAGAGGGATCCCACAAACGGGGGAAGGCACAGAGGGTATAAACTGGGGAGGCAGATTTGCAGTCAGGAAGCTCACTTCTTGCTTCTGGGCAGAGGGAGGCTGGAAGACTGGTGAGGAGCTGATGCAGCAGTCCCAGGGGAAGACCAGGCCTGGACTGGGGATGGTATAGGGGAAGAGGCGATAGGTATCTAGGGGGAAGAGGCAGCTGTGCAGCCCTCGGAGCTGACTGGGCTGGCAGGGATAGCTGAGAAGGACAACACTCATCAACAGAAGCAGAGGTCCGCCAGGACATGGAGGATGCACACAGGAGGATGCTGGGGGAGGGGAGGGGCCTGGTGCTGGGTGGGCACAGGAGTATGTCTACCCACCAGCCACCTGACCTTGGTCCTGGAGCCCTCGGGAATCCCCTGCCCCAAGCAGAGCCAGCTCTGGAAAGAGCCGCCTGCAGACGGACAGAATCTGCAGACTTCATACCATTCTTGCCAGCCGGTGGTGGTCCGGTTTGGGAGGAGGGATTATCCTCCACGTGGGCAGCCCAGAGCAAGGCAGAGGGCGTGCTCTTCCCTGGGGCAGGGTCTCCCTGGGCCTACGCTTGGGAGAGGCCAGGCCCGTCTGTGCTGCCACCTGCACCTGAGGAGCTTCCTTCCCCTCCAGCCTGTGCACCTCCCTCTCCCCAGGCTATCATCTATGAGGGGCAGGACAAGAACCCCGAAATGTGCCGAGTGCTGCTCACCCATGAGATCATGTGCAGGTGAGATGGCCATGTCACTCACACCTCGTCCCTCTGCCAAGGCGTTGCTGAGGACTCCACCCAGGCCCTGCCCCCTCGCCGCCCTTGCCCCTGGCTGCTCTCTGCTGCTGCTCCCTGGAGAAGCCTGGTGGCAGGTGATGAAGGGAGGGGTGAGGCCCCTGGGCACAGCGCTGGCTGAGGAGAGGGTCCTTGAGGCCCCATTAGCCTGGCCTGTTTATGTGGCTTCTCCGAGTGTTTTTGTAAGAGAGGCCTCCTGCCGCCACTGGGAAGCTTAGCTAATAAAGCTTAGGGGAGGGCTGCTGGGGATGTGGGAACAGGGCCTGGGAAGGCCTCTGGGATTAGCTGAGAAGCTAATCTTTGAGGAAATTTTGAACCCTAGGGCAGCTCTCTGGTGGGGCAGGGTGGGAGTGAGGGGGTGCACAGCTCTTGGCTCCCTTTTCCCCATTATCCAAGAACTTGGCATTTCTAGTAAGGTCTCCCCAGGAGATGCCAGTCATACAGGGTCCTCAGAGGCAGTTCCTGATGCATGGAAAAGAGAACAGCGTTCTGAAATCTGTGGTTGGTAGCCAGGCGCTTGTAATCCCAGCTACTTGGAAGGCTGAGGCAGGAGGATCGCATGAGCCCAGGAGTTCAAGGCTGCAGTGAGCTATGATTGCACCACTGCATTCTAGCCTGGGCGACAGATCCAGACCCTGTCTCTAAAAAAATTAATAAAGTAAAATAAACTTAAAATAAATAAATCTGTGGTTGGAACTGTGGCTACCCTTGGAAAGGGGAGTGACAAGGAAGAGGTATGACTGGCATCTGGGCTGCTGGCCACGCAGCACTTCTTGGTGTGGATGCTGCTTTCACTGGTAGATTCACTTTGTGGCCATTTATTGGCCAGGCACGGTGGCTCAAGCCTGTAATCCCAGCACTTTGGGAAGCCGAGGCGGGCGGCTCACTTGAGGTCAGGAGTTCAAGACCAACCTGGTCAACATGGTGAAACCCTATCTCTACCAAAATTACAAAAATTAGCCAGGCATGGTGGTGTACACCTGTAATCCCAGCTATGTTAGGAGGCTGAGGCACGAGAATTGCCTGAACTCAGGAGGCAGAGGTTGCAGTGAGCCAAGATCACGCCACTGTATTCCAGCCTGGATGACAGAATGAGACTCTGTCTCAAAAAAAAAAAGAAAAAAGATTCACTTTGTGGTCATTCATGAGCTCACTGTTTGAGCTCCTGTCTCTGCGTGGACTGTGTTTCCATAGAGAGAGACCCCGTAGGTGACCTGCCGCCTGCCCTTTCCTGAGTCCTCCAGGAATGAGGTGCCTTTGGGGCAGGGCTCTCTGGCCAGCCTCAACCCCAGGCTAGGCTCTCGGGGTCCCTGCGGAGGAGCCACAGCCTTTCTTCCCCAAGGCCCTGGGAGTGAGCCCCTCCAGCCCAGGGATTCCACAACCGAGACAGGACATCAGCACCCTCAACTCAGGGCGCCCCCCACAACTCACACACTGTCATGGCTGCCTCCTTCCTTGGCTTCCACCTTCCCTCCTTCCCTATCTTTCCTTCAGCCGGTGCTGTGACCGGAAGAGCTGTGGCAACCGGAATGAGACGCCCTCAGACCCCGTCATCATTGACAGGTACAGACTCGGGGAGGGGGCCTGGAAGCTCAGAGGGGAGTAGGGGCGGGGTGGCTGTTTTCAACCGTGGAGCACCAAGGCTCAAGGAAGGAGCGGAGCAGCCAGCTCCCCGGGGCACCAGATTGGGTGGCTCTGAGCAGAGAGAGAAACTGCCAGGCACCAGGGAGCCTCCAGCCGTGGCCCCTGAGTGAGACACCTGGTGGCCAACTTTCTGGAGCTGCTTTCCCCAGCTCCCTAACAGAAAGAGCCGGGGAGGGCAGGAGGCTGAGATGGGGTGGGAAGGGAGGGGAGGAACCAGCACTCAAGGACGGGTTGCCTAGGTAGAGTGGCCGGCGTGGTCATGTCAGCAAAAACCGGGTTCAGGTTCCCAGTTCACCCCTGTGCTGTCTGACTTGACTTCTCTGAACATTCATTTCCTTCTCTGGAAAAGTGGGGAAAGAGCTGGTGGGTTTCAGTCACAGAGTTGTCAAGGTGATGTATGTGAAAGTGCATTTGCACAACATGATTTCTATTTCTTTATTTTCTTTTTTGTGTATTTGTTTTGTTTTGTTGAGATAGGATCTCACTCTGTCACCCAGGCTAAAGTGCAGTGGTGTGGTCATGGCTCACTGCAGCCTCAATCTTCAACGTTCCAGTGATCCTCCCACCTCAGCCTCCCAGGTAATTGGGACTACAAGCACACGCCTCCACGCCTGGCTAATTTTTTGTATTTTTGGTAGAGACCGGGTTTTGCCATATTGCCCAGGCTGGTCTTGAACTCCTGGGCTCAAGCAATCCGCCCACCTCGACCTTCCAAAGTGCTGGGGTTACAAACATGAGCCATTGTGCCTGGCCTACTTCTTTTTGAAGAGGAAATGCATAAATAAGGTGCAAAATTCAAATGGTACGAAACAGTAATTAATGAAAAGTAAGTCTCCCTCCACCCCTATGTAGAGCATACTGTACATGTTATTTTTTTTTTTTTTTGGTAACGATGTATTTTAGATATTCTGTATAGGAACATAAGCCATATCTTATTCTCCTTTTAATAGAAAAAGCATTCATAGGTGCAAAAATTCAAGAAGTTTAAAAGGGTTTACAGCAAACTGTCTCCCGCCTCTGTCTCCCAACCCATCCATTCTCCACCAAATAAGCTACCACTGTTACCATTTTCTGTTTTATCCTTCCTGAGACAGTTTGCACATATGCAATAAAACGGTTATATGTTCTTTTTGTACCCTTTCCTTTTGTTTTTATAAAAATGGTGACAGTGGCTGGGTGCAGCGGCCCATGCCAGTAATCCCAACACTTTGGGAGGCTGAGGCAGGGAGATTGCTTGAGCTGGTGAGTTTGAGACCAGCCTGGCCAACAGGGTAAAATCCTGTCTCAACAAAAAATACACACACAAAAATTAGCTGGGCATGGTGGTGTACATCTGTGGTCCCAGCTACTCAGGAGGCTGAGGTGGGAGGATCACCTGAGCCCAGGAGGTCTAGACTGCCGTGAGCTGTGATTATGCCACTGCACTGTAGTCTGGGCAACAGAGTGAGATCCTGTCTAAAAAATAATAATAATAAAATTAAATTAAAATTAAAATGGTGGCGGGAAGCACAACTTTCAGCACCTTTCTTTTTGCTTGAAAAATTTAGATCTGGGAGTTTACATCAGGACACAAGAAGTCTCCTTATTCTTTTTTTGCCACTGCAAAATATTTCATTGTATGGGTATGCCATAATTTATTTAAATAGTTGGCTATTGCTGGACATTTTGGTTGTTTTCATCCCTTTCAGGGATTTAAAAATGCTGCAGTGAATTACTTTGTTCGTGTGTCATTTCACACATGTGTAAATTTATATGAAGGCTATTACTAAGTAGAATTGCTGGGACAAAGAATATGTGCATTTGTAGTTTTGATAGTTACTGCCAATTCGACCTCTGTAAGGGTTATACCAACGGCATTGAAACCAGCAATTTTGAGAATGCCTATTCCTTACACTCTGGCCAATTAAGTATTAAGTATTTTTGTTTATTTGTTCAATCAACAATTCTTGAGCATCTACTCTGTGCCAAGATCTTTTCTATATGCTGTGGATTAAGCAATGACCAAAATAGACAAAAAGCCTTGTGTTCACGGGCTTACAATCTGGTAGGGGAAATAGACATTAACAAACTAAATGAGTAAAATGCATAGCATGTTAGATGGTGATAACAGCTAAGAAAAATAAAGCCATTGAGGAAGATCTCGGAGTGCCTAGGAAAGAAGGTTTGAAGCTTTAGGGTATTTAAGGTCTGACTGAAAAGATGACATTTGAGCCAAGACCTCAAGGAAGTAAGGGAGTGAGTGATGTATTTATGTATCTGGAGGAAGAATGTTCTCGGCAAGAGTGTGCCTGCTGTGTTTAAGGGACAACAAGGAGGCCCAGGTGGCTGGAGCAAGGAAGATAGTAGGAGGAAATGCTGTCAGAAATAATGAATGGGGCAGAGGAAGGCACGACCATGCAGGGTCTTATAGGCTGCATGTAGGCCACGCCTGTGGATCACTGTAAGGGCTTTGGCATGACATGGAACCCATTGAGGAGTGTTGATAATGATAAGACCTGGCTTATATTATAGCAAGATCACTGTAGCAGCCATGTTGACAATGACCTGTACGAGGCAGGGAGATGAGTTAGGAAGCCAGTACAATAGCCCAGGTGAAGGATGATGGAAGCTGAGACTAGGGATGCTATAGGGGAGGTTGTAAGAAGCAGCTGCCTTCTGTGTACATTTCATTTCATAGGCAGGACTGACAGGATTTGTTATGGAAGGAGAGAGAGAGAGAGAGTCAAAGATTCAAAGATGTCCCCAAGGTTTCTGACCTGATCAACTTAGAAGGATAGAGTTTCCTGAGAAAGGTGTGATTTGGGGAAGAGCAGGTTTTGGAGGAGAAAGATCTGGAGTTTGGTTTGAGCATGTTATGTTTATGATGTTCACTAAACATCCAAGTGAGGAGCTGAAAAAGCCGCCGAAAACATGAGGATGGGTCTCAAGACAAGGGTTCAGGCTGCAGATGTAAATTTGAATGAATAAAATCATCGAAGGGATCAGTATTGATAGCAAACAGAAGAGGCCTAAGAACTGAATCCTGGGGTGTCTAGTATTTAGAGGTCATTGAGACGTGGAACCAGCAAAGGAGAATGAGAAGAAATGAACAGTGAGGTAAGAGGGAAGTCAGGGGAGTATCATGTCCTGGAGCCAAGATAAGAAAATGTTCCAAGAAGGAGGCATCTGCGTCGAGTGCTGCTCATGGATATGATAACAAAGACTAGGGACTGACCATTAGATTTAGCAATGAGGAGGATATTGGTGACTGCCACAGGAGCCACTTCAGTGGAGTGAAGAGGCAGAAGCCTGATAAGATTGTGTCTAAGAGAGAACAGGAGGAGAGAGATTGGAGACAATGAGTAGAGGAACTCTTTTGAGTTTTGCTCTAAAGAGATCAAAGGAATCAGATGATGGCTGGAGCACAGTGTATGGCCTAGAAAAAATGTAGCTTGCTCATATGCTGATGAGAAACAGCCAGGAGGGAAGGGAAAAATGAGGATGCAAGAAAGAGGGGAGAATTGCTGAAGCTATATCCTTCAGATGGCAAAAGGGATAGGACCTAGTGCACAGATAGGCTGGTTTTAGCTGGGAGCATAGACAGTTCATCCATGGAAAAGCAGGGAAGACAGAGAACATGGACACAGAAGTGGATAAATGGGTATATCCAAGTGGGAGCTTGGACGTTCTCTTCTGAATGCTTTGTTTTCTCCATGAACTAAGAACCAAGGTCAACAGTTGAAGATAAGGATAGAGAGGGAGACACTAGAGGGCGTGATGTAGTTATCCAAGAGAGTGAGTGAACCAGGGGGATGAATGTCATGTGATTGACAAGCAGCACTGAGGGTATCCCTGACATTTATGATCATAAATTTGGTGATAACTTTCTCCAGCCATGTTGAGCTGCACAGGTGCAGGTGCAGAATAGGTAGGTGAGTGGTTGCATAAAACCAGAGTTAGGGGTTTGTCAGTTGAGTAGAAGGAAACATGAGAGGGCAAGAGAGTGAAATGTATGTGCAAGGGGATACTTATTTTTTAAAAATGGAAAGATTTAAGCTGGGTAAAGAGAGGAGTATGATGAGAGTGTGGACGTCGATTCTGATGGGGCCAAAGAATTGTTGGAGTTGAGATATGAGACAGGGGTTGAGCTGGATATTAGCTGCATGGAGAATGGGTTGCCTGCAGATGGGATTCAGGGTTGAATTGGTAATGCGTGGCCAGGGAAGGTGGAGATAAGATCCTTGGAGAATAGATGCTCACGGAATGGAGAAGAGAGTGCATTGGAAGAATTATCTGTCTATACTGACATTGAAATAATCAAGAATTATGACAGGGACAAATGTTCAAGGGTGTATATAATGATCCAGGAGTAAAGCTTCATGGAGTGAAGGTAAGTGATCTTGGGAAAGATAAACGGCAGCAACAAGCACTGGTTACCTTAACTGTTTTTTCTCATATTTCTGCATCGTGTAAGTGAACAGCGGTATCCCAGTGACTTCCATTTCTCTTACTCTGAGTGAGGTTGAGCCCACCGGGTCTATTTAAAGGCTATTTGTGTTTCCTTTACTATGAACTGTCTGTTCATATCCTGTGCTTATTTTTCTTTCCTTCCCTCCTTCCTTCCTTTTCTCCTTCCTTCCTTCTTTCCTTCCTTCCTTCTTTCCTTCCTTCCTTCCTTCCTTCCTTCCTTCCTTCCTTCCTTCCTTCCTTCCTTCCTTCCTTCCTTCCCTCTCTCTCTTTCTCTCTTTCTCTCTTTCTTTCTTTCTTTTCTTTCTTTCTTCTTTTTTGACAAGGTCTTGCTCTGTTGCCCAGGCTGGAGTACAGTGGCACAATCATAGCTCACTGCACTTCGACCTCCTGGGCTCAAGCCATCCACCCACCTTAGCCTCTGAAGTAGCTGGGACCACAGGCTCACGCCAACAAACCCAGCTAACTTGTGTATTTTTTTGTAGAGATGGGGTTTTGCTATGTTGCCCAGGCTGGTCTCGAACTCCTGGGCTCCAGCAATTCTTCTGCCTTGGGCTCCCAAAGTGCTGGGATTACAGGCATGAGCCACAACACCCCACCATGTGCTTCTTTTTATATAAATTACTGATTTTTAAAAAAATTGATTTGTAGGAGTATGTATTAATGAAATTATCCCTTTGTGATGGGTTGTCCATTTTTTTAAGTCATTTAATTGCCTATGATGAAATTTGCCCAGTTTCTAAATCTTTTACATACTCTGGGTTTTCATTATATTTAGAAAGGCCTTTATCACTCCAGTATCATTTTTAAAATGTATCCTGTGGTTTCTTCCAGGATTTAGATGGTTTCATTGTTTACATTTAAATGTTTGATTCATTTGAAAAATATTTTGTTAGTATGTCCTATATGACACATGCAAAAGAAAAATAAAACAAAATAAAAATTTTAAGGTATAATAACCGATGTACACCTGTGAACCTACCAACAAACTTAAAATTAGAACATGAGAAATAACACTGAAGCCAGCTCTTCCCAGTCTCATACCACTGCCTAACCCTCTCCTACAGGTAAACCAAGTTTTGTGTTTATCATGACCTTCCTTGTTAAAAAAAAAATTCATCACAGATTGCATCATCCTAAAAAAAGTGTGTAGGTGTAGTTTAGTTGTGCTTGTGTTTAACTTTATAAAAAAATGATATCATGTTGCGGCAACCTTCTGCAATGCTTTTTTTAAATTCAGCATATTTCTGAGATTTATCTGTCTTGTATTTAGGTTTTGCTATTATAAGCAAAGCTGCTATGAGCATTCTTGTTTGTGTCTCTTAATTTGAATAAATACAAGAGTTTGTTTAGGATATAAACTAGGACAGGAATTGTCAGGTCATGAGATACGCACATGATCATCTTAACAAGTTAGTGTCAACTGTTTTCCAAGGTGGTTTGACTAAGTAACACTCCCACCCACAATATTGAGTTTCTATTGCTCCATATCCTCACCAACACTTAATAATGTCACACTTCTTATTGTTTGCCAACCTAGTGGGTGTACAGGGAATTTTGTGATGGCCTTAATTTGCATTTTCCAGATTACTATTGAAGTTGAACATCTTTTAATTTGTTTGCTTATTTATTTATTTATTTATTTATTTATTTTTGAGACACAGTTGCACTCCGTCGCCCAGGCTGGAGTGCAGTGGTGCAATCTCGGCTCACTGCAACCTCTGCGTCCCTGGTTCAAGTGATTTTTGTACCTCAGCCTTCTGAGTAGCTGGGATTACAGGTGCGCCATCACACCCTGTTAATTTTTGTATTTTTAGCAGAGATGGGATTTTGCCATGTTGGCCAGGCTGGTCTCGAACTCCTGACCTCAAGTAGTCTGCCTGCCTTGGCCTCCCAAAGTGCTGGGATTACAGGTGTGAGACACGACACCCGGCTTTTTGTTGTTGTTGCTGTTGTTGTTTTGAGACAGGGTCTCATTCTGTTGTCCAGACTGGAGAGCAATGATGTGATTATAGTTCATTGCAGCCTCTACTCCTGGGCTCAAGCAATCCTCCCACCTCAGCCTCCTGAGTAGCTGGGACTAGAGATGTGTGTCGCTATGCCTGGCTGATTTTTTTTTTTTTTT
>NW_012115366.1:2048850-2050706 GCF_000951035.1 Colobus angolensis palliatus | reverse complement strand
GCTAATTTTTTTGTATTTTTAGTAGAGACAGGGTTTCACTGTGTTAGCCAGGATGGTCTCGATCTCTTGACCTTGTGATCCGCCCACCTCGGCCTCCCAAAGTGCTGGGATTACAGGCTAATACCATTTATTAAATAGCTCATCCTTTCCCACTGAGTTGTAGTACCAGCTATGTCCTATATCAAGTTTTCTGCTATTTGTGGGTCTGTTCCTAGGCTCTCCATTTTATTCCTTAGATCTATTTGATAACTCCTATGTAATCATCACTTTTTAAAATCACTATGTCTTTATAATACCAATGCAAGGACAAGTGTATAAGGCAAGTCTCCCACCTTCCCTGAACATTCTTCAGTTGAATATTGGATATTTTGATCTTTTGTGTTTCCATGAACACACCACACTCCTCTTAGAGTTTTAAGTAATATTACAATGAACCTATATGTCAATTTGAAGAAGTATTTGTCTTTATGCTACTGAGTCTTCTGATCCATGAATATGGTTTATGTCACCATTTTTGTAGATCTTCTTTAATGCTTTTCAATATAGTTTTATAATTTTTTAATAAAGGCCACAAATACTTATTGTTTTCATTAATTCATTTATTCAATAAATATTTATTGAGCATCTACTATGTACCAGGCACTAGGTAAATAGTACACTTACCAGGTTCTAGGCTTTAGGAATACAAGAGTAAACAAAGCAGACAAAAAAACTTGTTCTCCTGGAGAGAGAATATATAGGGATGGGCAATAAATAATTTGATAAGTCTTTAGAAGGTAATAAATGAAAAAATAGAGAAAAATAAAACAAATTAGGATTGGGGGAATATACAATTTTAAATGAAGTGGTCAGTCAGGCCAAATTGAGAAAGTGGGGTTACAGGAAACACTGAAGAGATGAAGAAATGAGCTATTGTATGGGTAGCTTATTTCCAGATACTATTTGTATTTTGTTGCTATTGTAAATGGCATCTTTTGTTATGTTTTCTAATTCTTTGTTTATATTGTAGAGAAATGCAATTATTTTTGCATTGATCTTTGTCTTTAGATTTGCTAGACAGTCATCTTATACAAACAAATACTGTTTCTGTTTTGTTATCCAGTCCTTATACATTTTATTTCTTTTTCTTGCTTTATTGCACTGGCTAGAACCTCAGTTACAGCTTTGAATATAAGCAGTGGCAGTGGGCATTCTTTTTTTTTATTTGAGACAGAGTCTCACTCTGTCACCCAGGCTGGAGTGCAGTGGCATGATCTCAGCTCACTGCAACCTCTGCCTCCTGGGTTCAAGTGATTCTCCTACCTCAGCCTCCTGAGTAGCTGGGACTAGAGATGTGTGTCGCTATGCCTGGCTGATTTTTTTTTTTTTTTTTTTGTAGAGACAAGATCTCACTGTGTTGCCCAGGCTGGTCTCAATCTCCTCGGCTCAAGCGTACTCCTGCCTTGGCCTCTCAAAGTGCTGGGATTACAGGCTTGAGCCATTGTGCCTGGCCTGCCTTAGTGATTCTTTATAGATCCTAGATACTGATCCTTTCTCAGAGTAGTACATTGCAAGTTGTTTTTTAATTTTTTTTTTTTTTTTTTTTGGACAGAATCTCAGTCTGTTGCCCAGGCTGGAGTGCAGCAGCACAATTATAGCTCACTACATCCCCTAACTCCTCTAACTCCTGGGCTCAAGCAACTCCTCCATCTCAGCTTCCCAAGGAGCTAGGATTACAGGTGCATGCCACTGCACCTGTCTAATTTTTAAAAACATTTGGTAGAGACAGTGTCTCACTATGTTGCCCAGGCTAGTCTTGAACTCCTGGGCTCAAGCAATCCTCCTGCCCCAGCCTCCCAAAGTGCTGGGATTACAGG
>NW_012115366.1:2046602-2048570 GCF_000951035.1 Colobus angolensis palliatus | reverse complement strand
CGTGTGCCACCATACCCAGCTAATTTTTGTATTTTTAGTAGAGACGGAGTTTCACCATGTTGGTCAGGCTGGTCTCGAACTCCTGACCTCGTGATCCACCCACCTTGGCCTCCCAAAATCCTGGGATTACAGGCATAAGCCACTGCACCTGGCTGGTTAATGTTAAGCCAATTCTACATTTCCCAGATAAACCCCACTTAATAAGGATGTATTATCTTTTTAAATATACTGTTGGATTCTACTTTACATTTTGTTTAGAATTTTTGCATCTATGTTCATAATGGATATTTTTCTATAGTTTTCTTGTAATTTCTTTGTCTGGTTTTGGGGTTGGGGTAGTGCTGGCCTCATTTTAGTTCATTGGGAAGCATTTCTTCTCTTCAATTTTTTTGGAAGAGTTTGTATGGAATCAGTATAATTTCTTCCTTAAATGTTTGGTAGAATTCACCATAAAGCCATCTGGGGCTGGAGTTTTCTTTGTTGGAAGGATTTTAACTGTAATCTCAATTTCTCTAACAGATATGGAAGATTTTCATTTCTTTGTGAGTGAGCTTTGATAATTTATGTCTTTCAAGGAATTTGTCAATTTCTTATAAACTGTTGAATCTGTTGGCATAACATGTTTATAATATTCCCTTATCATCCATTTAGTATTTCTAGAACCTATAGTGATGTCATCTCTCTCATTCCTGATACTGGCAAATTGTGTCTTCTCTCTTTTTCCTCATCAATCTGGCTACAGGTTTATCCATTTTATTGATCTTATAAACAAACCAGCTTTTGGTTTCATTGATTTTCTCTGTCGTTTTTCTGTTTTCTGTTGCATTGATTTCCACTTTGGTATTTATTTCCTTTCTTCTGCTTACTTTTGGTTAATTCCTTCTCCTTCTGGTGTCTTAAGGTGGAAGCTAAGTTATTGATTTAAAATCTTTCATTTTTGTCTTAAAATAGACTTTTAGAGACATACATTTCTCCTCAAGTACTGCTTTAGGAGCATACCAACAATTCTGATAAGTTTTCATTTTCATTCAGTTTAGAATGCTTTCAGATTTCCCTTTTGAGGTCTTTTTTGACCCATGTGTTACTTAATTTCCAAAAAATTGGGGGGATTCTTCTAGAATCTTTTTATTATTAATTTATTTTATTTACTTACTTATTTTGAGACTGAGTCACACTCTGTCACCCAGGCTGGAGTGCGGTGGCGTTATGACGGCTCACTGCAGCCTCAATCTCCTGGGCTCAAGCGCTCCCTCTGCCTCAGCCTCCTAAGTAGCTGGGACTACAGGTGCATGCCACCATGCCCAGCTAATTTTTGTATTTTTAGTAGAGACAGGGTTTCACCATATTGGCCAGGCTGGTCTCAAACTCCTGACCTCAAGTGATCCAGGCCTTGGCCTCCTCCCAAAGTGCTGGGATTATAAACATGAACCACCGTGCCTGGCCTTTTGTATTTTTTGTAGAGATGAGGTCTCACCATGTTTTGCATGCTGGTTTCAAACTCCAGGGCTCAAGCAATCTGCCCACCTCAGCCTCCCAAAGTACTGGGATTAAAGGAATGAGTCACCATGCCCAGCCCTTCATTATTATTTTCTAATTTAATTGCATTGTTTGTCAGTCAGCATGTACTTTGTGTGACTTGAATCCTTTTGAATTTATTGAAACTTGCTTTATGGTGTAGAATATGGCCCACATTGGTAAATATTTTGTCTGCACTTGTGAAGAATGTTTATTCTGTTGTCACTGGGTGAAATGTTCTATAAATATCAAACAGGTCAAGTTAATTGATAGTGTTGTTCAAGTGTTGTTTCAGCTGATTTTCTTCCTATTTATTCTATTATTGAAAGAAGGGTGTTAAAATTACTGGCCATTATTTTTTTTTTATTTTTTTTTTTTTGAGACGGAGTCTCGCTCTGTCGCCCGGGCTGGAGTGCAGTGGCCGGATCTCAGCTCACTACAAGCTCCACCTCC
>NW_012115366.1:2013238-2044860 GCF_000951035.1 Colobus angolensis palliatus | reverse complement strand
TCTCGGCCTCCCAAAGTGCTGGCATTACAGGCTTTTTATTGGTTTTTAAGATGTTGCTCCACTGTCTTCTCTCCTGCATTTCTGATAAGAAATCTGATGTTTATCCTTATCTTTGTTCCTCTGCACATAACATGTCTTTTGTTTGTAGCTGCTTTTAAGATATCGTTGTAATTCATTTTGAGCAACTTGATTATGATGTACATTGATGGAGTTTTCTTCGTGTTTCTTGTGCTTAGGGTACATTGATCTTTTTGTGTCTGGGAGTTTACAGTTTTCATTCAATTTGGAACGGTTTTGACCATGATTTATTCGGTTATTTTTTTCTGCCCCGCTTCTTTGGGGACCCCAGTAACTCACAAATTGGAACTTCTTGAAGTTTTTCTGCAGCTCACTGATACTCTTCATTTTTTTTTTTTTTTTGAATTTTTTTCCCTCTGTGTTTGTTTTGAATAGTTTTAACTGTTATGCCTTCAGGTTCACTAGTCTTTTTTTCTGCCAGTTTTCATCTGCCATTAATCCCATTCCATGCAATTTTTAAAATATCAGACACTGTAGTTTTTATCTCCACAAGTTTGATCTGTATCTTTTTCATATATTCCTTGTCTCTAAGTTGTTTTTTTTTTTTTTTTTTTTTTTTTAGATGGAGTCTCGCTCTGTCACCCAGGCTGGAGTGCAGTGGCAAGATCTCGGCTCACTGCAACTTCCACCTCCTGGGTTCAAGTGATTCTCTTGCCTCAGCCTCCCGAGTAGCTGGGGTTACAGGCACGTGCCACCACGCCAAGCTAATTTTTGTATTTTTAGTAGAGATAGGGGTTCACCATGTTGGCCAGGCTGGTCTCGAAATCCTGACCTCAGGTGACCTGCCTGCCTCAGCCTGCCAAAGTGCTGGAATTACAGATGTGAGCCACTGCACCTGGCCCCGTGTCTCTGTTTCTGAACGTATAAAACACAGTTATAATAACTTTTCTAATAGATTTTTCTGCTGATTCTAATATCCGTGTCTGTTCTGAGTCAGTTTCAATTGATTATTCTCTTCCTTACAGATCTTTTTTTAAGCATCTTGGCATGCCTGGTAATGTGTAATTGGATATCAGATATTGTGAACTTTTTCTTGTTGGGTGGTAGATATTTTTGTATTTCTATAAATCTTGAGCTTTGTTCTGGGATGTAGTTAAATAACTTGGAAACGGTTTTGTCTTTTTGAGCCTTGGTTTTGTTTTTGTTTTTGTTTTTTCTTTTTTGAGCTGGGAGTCTCACTATGTTGTCCAGGTTGGACTTGAAATCCTGGGCTCAAGCAATCCTCCCACCTCAGCCTCCTGAAGTAACCAGGACGACAGGTATGTGCCACTGCCCTCATTGAGCCTTGCTTTTATGATTTCTTAGATGGGTCCACAGCAGTACTCAGTCTGGGGCTAATTATTCCTCACTACTAAAGTAAGGCCTTCCTGAGTACTCTACCCAATGCCCTATGAATTATGAGGTTTTTTTTTTCAGTCTGGTTGGTAGAAACAAGCACTATTTTCATCCCTATGTGAGCACCAAGTCATCCTTCCTTTATTCATTTTGAGTGATTCTTTACTTGGCTCCAGATAGTTTTCTCACATGCATGCCTTTATGAGTACTCTACTAAATATTCAAGGAGGTTCCTCCACAAATCTCTAGGATACTCTTTGTATGCAGCTCTCTCCTCTCCAAGAAGTCTAGCTAGCTACCTTGGTCTCCCTGGACCCTGAGCTCTATCTCCTCAACTCTGGGAGTCTGCTGGAAAGTGCCTCGGTTCCTTCTCCCTGTGCCACAGCCTGGAAATTCTAAGATCATTATGCTGGGATACTTGTAAGGTTTAGCCTGTTTATTTCTCATCTCTTGGGGATCACTGCCCTTCGTTGTGTGGTATCTATTGTTTTGAAAAATGTTGTATTTATTTTGTCTGGTTTGTTTTGTTTTGTTTTCAGGATGCAGGTAAATGTGGTCTCTGTTACTCCATCTTGGCTATAGCAGAAGTGTGTTTCTTAATTTCCAAATATGTGGTATTTTTTTAGTTATCTTTTGTTACTAATTTCTAAGCTAATCATGTGTCTTATTGGATCTCCTATATTACACATGTCCATTAAATCAAGATTGCGTTGTTCAGATCTATCTTTCCTTATAATTGCCTACTTGATCTATTGGAAGCTGAGAGATGAGGTTATCATCTCCCACATGTGTTTTCAGCTTATCCCTGTTGTTCCATCAGTTTTTGACACATATATTTTATTAACTATTCGATGAATTGTGGACAGGTTTTTAAAAACTTTATAACTTCAGGCTGGGCATGGTGGCTCACACCTATAATCCCAGCACTTTGGGAGACCAAGGCAGGAGGATCATGAGGTCAGGAGATTGAGAGCATCCTGGCCAACATGGTGAAACCCCGTCTCCACTAAAAATACAAAAAATTCGCCGGGCGTGGTGGTGGGCGCCTGTAGTCCCAGCTACTCAGGAGGCTGAGGCAGGAGAATGGCATGAACCCAGGAGGCGGAGCTTGCAGTGAGCCGAGATCATGCCGCTGCACTCCAGCCTGGGCGACAGAGCGAGACTCTGTCTCAAAAAAAATAAATAAATAACTTTATAACTTCCTTCTGAATTGAATCTTTTATCAGTATTTATTGATACTTTATTTCTAATAATACTTTTGCTTCAAAGTCTATTTTATCTGATATTATTTACAGGCTCCCTCAACACACTTTTGGTGATATTTGCCTCAGATACTTTTTACTCTGCATTTATTTTCAACCATTATGTGTCCTTATGTTTAGATGTTTCTCTTTTAATAGCACGTTGCTGAATTTTTTTAATCTAGTCTATTTTTTAACTGGCAAGTTTAGCTCATTTACTTTATTGAGATTATATTTTTTCAACTTTATTGGAGTATAGGTGACAAAAATTTTATATATTTAGTATATATAATATATTTTAACCATTTTCTACCACATTGCTTTGTGCTTTCTATTTGTTCCACTTCTGTGTTTCTTTGTTTTCATTTCTTGTCGTTTAAAAAATTAAGTGTTTCGTTTGATGTATGTGTGTTTCTTATCTCATTTTCTCTTCTTTAATGGTTTGGAAATGTATTCACTTCAATTCTATTCTTTGAGTTATTGCCCTTGAAATTTACTACATATTCTTAAGAAAGTCATAATTCCTTTCCTGGCTAATATTAAAATTTTTAGCAGTAATGTGTTGGAGCTGGTTTATACTGGCTCACAAGAGCTGATTGTCAGCACCTCTTCTCAGTTTTATATTCAATTGGCAGTTTGAAATCAACCATGCTGGGAACATATAACCATGGAAATCAACAACACTATAAATCAGAGTTTTGCACCCTGAAAATTTGGAAATGGTTGTTAAACATTAACCAGCACACTACTGATCTTAGGCCATTCTCTCACACCTGCCCTATTTTTAAAGCCACAGATCGTTATTCTTTTTTATTATATATGAATAATTTTTTTAGCTCTGCCAAATTTTCTGCTCACCTTTTCCTTCTCGCATTTTGCAACTTTTTGGAGGGTCATTTTCTTTCTTTCTAAAGTACGTCTTTTAGAAGTTCCTTGAACAGATTGGCTGGTAGTAAATAACGTTCTCACTTTTGTCTTTATATGACTCTGTTTCTTGAAAGATGGTTGTTCTGGGAACACAATTCCACATTGACAGTTATTTTTTACTTAGTACTTTGAAAATATTTCCATTTTTGTTGTTGAAAAGTCCAGCATGCCAGGCACGATGGCTCATGCCTTTAATCCCAACACTTTGGGATGACGAGGTGCAAGGATCACCTGAGCCCAGGAGTTTGAGACCAGCCTGTGCAACATAGTGAGACCCTATCTCTACAAAAATAAAAAAATTAGCCAGGTGTTGTGGTGCCTGCCTGTAGTACCAGCTACTTGAGTGGCTGAGGCAGGAGGATCATCTGAGCCCAGGAGTTGGGGATTACAGTGAGCTATGATGGCACCACTGTATTCCAGCTTGGGCAACAGAGTGAGATCCTTTCTCAGAAAAGAAAAAGAAAAGTTCAGCATAATTGTCATTCTTTTGTAGATAAACTCACTCTTCTCTCTGGCAGTATATGAGAGTTTCTTTTTGTCTTTAAAGTTCTTCAGTTTCTCTGGTATGTCTAGGTGTGGATTTTTTTAAATTCTGCTTAGAATTAGTTGGCTTATTTGTATCTATGGATACACATCTTTTACCATGTCTGCAAATTTCTTAGCCTTTGTCTCTCCTAATGTTACATCTCATTCGTTTTCTCTCTTTTCTCTTCTGACGCTCCAAAGAACACTCCAATTTAGATCTTTTTATTTTATCCTCCATGTATCCTAAACAATTTTATATTTCCCACCTATTTTCCTCTTCATATTGCATTCTGGGTAATTGTTTTTCATTTATCTTTCAGTAATTAATTCTTTCTTTAGCTGTATCTAATTATTTAATTTATCCCATGAGTTTTTTTATTTCGATGATTCTATCTTTTATTTCTGAAAGTTTTATTTAGATCTTTTTCAATATGTCTAGTTGTTTTGCATGGTCTCTTGTTGCTTGCTCATATTTCTAAGTTGATTTTTATTTCTTTAAACGTTTTGTAGTTATTTTACATTCTGTATTCGGCACTTTCAATATCTGAAGTCCTTGGGGCTTTAAATCTGTTGTCCATTATTTCTGCTATTACTCATGGTGGCTTGTTTCTGTGTTTGGTCTTTTTGTTATTGATGTGGTGGTGGTGATTTTAGTTCATATTTGGCTGAACCAAATCTGGCCTGAAACCTGGTATGTTTTCCCCCAGAAGAATTTTGTTTGATTCTGCCTGGAACAAAGGGTGCTACCAACCTTGGACTTTTCTAGGTTCCTCAGAGGATCCAGGGCGCTCTTCTCAGGTGGTTCCTATTCTCCATCCCAGTGTTTATATTGGCATTGCCACAAGTATAGTCCTGATGTTTGTGTATTTGTGTTAGCTCATAACTTATGGCTCCCAATTAGATTTCAACTCATTTATTTTTGTTTTTTATTATCTTTGGCAATTTCCCTTACCGTTTTTATGAAAGCCTGGTATCTAGTTCTATTGCCGGGGGGACCTCAGGATATATAGTCTGCTATAATCCTAAAAGAGGAAATCATTCATTCAGAATTTACCCTGGTGAAAGGTAGAAAATAAGGCTCTACATGTGTTTTTTTTCTTATGGCTGCCAGTTGCCCCAAGAGTGTTTATTTAATAATCCATCTTTCTTCCATCAATTGGAAATATCAATCACATCATATTCCAGATTCCTAAATGTAATTGTATGTTTTTCTGGACTTTTCATTCAATTTTATTGTTCCATCTGTTTATTCATGGGGAAATATGATGCTGTGGCCAGGCAAAGTGGCTAATGCCTATAATCCCAGCACTTTGGGAGGGCAAGGCAGGAGGTGAGGTGTAGTACCAGCTGCTTGAGAGGCTGAGGCAGGAGAATCCTGACTTGAAGTCAGGAGTTTGAGAACAACCAGGGTAACATAGTGAGAGCATGTCTCTACAAATTTTTTTAATTAGCCAAGGGTAATGGTGTACTCCTGTAGCCTCAGCTTCTCAGGAGGCTGAGGTTGGAGGATCACTCGAACTCAGCAGTTCAAGGTTACTATGAGCTATGACTGTACCACTACACTCTAGCCTAGGTGAGAGAGAAAGACCCCGTCTCAAAAAAAAAAAGAAAAGAAAAGAAATATGCTGTTTCAATTTTTGCAGATTTAAAACTTGTTTTTCTTTTTTTGTTTTTGTTTTGTTTTGTTTTGAGATGGAGTCTCGCTCTGTCACCCAGGCTGGAGTGCAGTGGCGCCATCTCGGATCACTGCAAACTCCGCTTCCCAGGTTTACGCCATTCTTCTGCCTCAGCCTCCCGAGTAGCTGGGACTACAGGCACCCACCACCATGCCCGGCTAAATTTTTGTATTTTTAGTAGAGATGGGATTTCACCATGTTAGCCAGGATGATCTCGATCTGCTGACCTCATGATCCGACTGTCTCAGCCTCCCAAAGTGCTGGGATTACCGGCGTGAGCCACCGCACCCGGCCAAAACATGTTTTAATAACTGGTAGATCTAGTCCTTTTTCCCCATTACTCTCATATTTTAGAATTTTCCCAACTATTCTTGATTATTTCTTATACAAACTTTACAATTAGATTATCTAGATCACTAAAACATGACTTCTTGGTGTCATTTTTTTAGGTTGTGGTAAAAAAACACATAACATAAAATTTAATCTTCACATTCCTGAGAGTATGGTTCGGTAGTGTTATATTCAAATTGTTGTGCAACAGATCTCCAGAACTTTTTCATCTTGCAAACCCAAAACTCTATATTTATTAAGAAGCACCCAACTCCTGCTCCCCCCAGCCTGTGGTAGCTGCCATCCTACTCTCTGTTTCTATGAATTTGACTACTTTAGACTCCTCACATAAGTGGACTCACACAGCATTTATCTTTTGTGACTGGCTTATTTTACTTGGCATACTGTCCTCAAGGTTCATTCATGTAACATGTGACAGGATTGGCTTCCTTTTTAAGGCTTAATAATATTCCATTACATGTATATACCATACTTTATTATGTATTTTATGTTTATAACATGTATATATATTTTATTATATACATACACCCCATTGTATGTATATACTATATTTATCCATCAATGAACCCTTGAGTTGCTTCTATCTCTTGCCTATGAACATGGGTGTGCAAATATCTCTTTGAGATCTTACTCCTTTCAATTTTTTTGGATATACAGTCATCCCTCAGTATACACAGGGATTGGCCAGGTTTCCCATGCTGCCCACACATGTACCAAAAGCTGTGAATACTCAAGTGCCACAGTTGTCCCTGCAGAACTGCATATATGAAAAGTCATCCCTCTGATAAGCAGGTTTTGCATCCCTTGAATACTGTATTTTTTATCTGCATTTGGCTAAAATAAATCCACATATAAGTGTACCCACACAGTTCAAACCTGTGTTTTTCAAGGGTCAACTGTATACCTAGAATGGAATTGCTGAATCAGTGGTAGTTCTATTTCTAATTTTTTGAAGAACCATCATACTGTTTTCTATATAAAAGGTTGCACCATTTTACAATCCCACCAACAAAGGTTCTGATTTCCCCACATCCTTGCCAACACTTACCATTTTTTTTACGGTAGTCATCCTAATATGTGTGAGGTAATATTTGATTATAGTTTTGATTTGCATTTCTCTAATGATGTTGAACATCTTTTCATATACTTCTTGACCATTTGTACATGCTCTTTGAAGAAATGTTCATTGAGATCCATTGCCCATTTTTGAATTGGGTTATTTAGGGGTTTTCTGAGTGTTGAGTTTTAGGAGTTCCTTGTATATTCTAGATAGTAACCCCTCATCAGATACATGATTTGCAAATATTTTCTCCCATTCTACAGGTTGCCTTTTCACCCTTTTAATTGTGTCACTTTTATTGAAATCATGTTTAACTCAGATTAACCTGGAGGAAATGGAATATTTATGATGCCAAGTCTTGAAAGTGCTTTGAAAATGTAATTCATTTGTTGTATAAGTTGCACTAAGAAGGGTGCAAACAAAAGCAGCTTTACCATTTCTAACAACTTCCCTATAAACCTGCTCTGTAGGATCATTTCTGTCTATCCCTGGATGAAATAATGGACTATTATTCCTGCATCTTTTTTCCATCACTCTCATGAAATACAAATCCTCTGATCACTTAGGTAAGAAAATGTCCAGAGGAGTGTAACATGAGAACTCCAGAGATTGTCTGATTCTAAAGCATCTCGTCTTCCTGGCTGGGTCCTGCCTTGGGTTTAGTGGTGAAGATGGGTTTGGTAGAAGGGTCTTCTCCCTTTCTCCATTCACCTTCACCACTACTTATTACCTGTAGTTTAGAGTCACCTCCATGGTTGAGGTGGCTGAAGGGAAGAGAGGTTCGGGGGGGTTGGGTTGAAGGGACAAGGTGTTCCTAGGTGGCACAGTGGCAATCTGTCATTTGTGCTTCTGGAAATGGTGAATGACCCTGGCTTTCTTTCTGAGCTTTTGTAGATCTCTCAGATCCCCCATCCAGGACTCTCTTATGGCCTTTTATGATCCCCTCAGTTTCTAGACCTGATTCTTTATCCACAGCAGGATTCCTAACCTGAAGTCTGCAAGAATCCCTGTGGGTCCATAGGTAGAGTTCTGGGAACTTGAATGGGAAAATTCCATTATTTTTTAACATAGTTTCCAGTCCTGGAAACCTTTAGCTAATCTTTAGCATTCCTTCAATGGGGGGAATGGGCAACAGATCACCATTGTATTAACACTGTGCATAATTTTGTCACCAGAATAGTTAATTTCCATATCATAGTAGAGCTGTTGCAGATATTTTGAAATCCCATTATACTCACTGCCACTTCAAGATTACTATAGTTGTTAGAACAGCTGCTAGATCTTATTACTTAATGAATTAATAAAGTGTGCATATAACTATATTACTACTTTAAAATGTTTTTTGACAACTGTATTTCAGTATAATTGGTTTATTTTATAATCTTATGAATTTATTTTGTACGTATGAAAACAATATGCTGAGAATGGGTTCAATGGGGTCCATGGCACCAAAAAAAAAAAAGATTAAGAACTCCTGACTGAAAGCCTTCGCCAACTCCTGTTGAGTGCATTTTCACAACAGTTCACAGCCAGCTATGCTCAAAGAGCCCAAATCTGGCTGATGAGAAACAGGCATGGTCCTTGCCCTAATCAGCTCTAAAACAGCATCGGGTTCTTAAAGCCACCCCCACCAATGCCTGGCCTCGCTCAGCAACTCAGGATGAGCTTGCCTTTCCCCACCCTCTTGCTGTTAAACTTCACAAGTATGAATTGAGTATGGATCTCTCTGCTCTTTGAATTCTAGTGGATGCTTGTCAACTTCTGCAAGCAGTCCTTTTGAAGCTCCCCCACCTGGCCAAAGTGAGACAGACCCACCCCACACTTCCTCCCCATTGAGATGGGGGAGCTACAGCATCCTGAGAGGTCCACCTACTACAGTTCCTATTTTTCACCCTAGAGAGAGGTGATGAGCTCAAGGACAGTCTATGACCAGGTAGCATAGGTGGTCCAGCAGCTACATTGTCGTTCTTCACTTTGAGACCTCAGCTGAAACCAAGACAAAAAGAGTCCATTCTCACATCCTATTACACAAAGAGTAGTAAGTAGAGGTTGTTACTATCTGTAGATTGCTATCATCTAGAAGCAGAGCCTGAGATGGGGATTCTCATTCGAGTTCCTCCCTCACAGGGAGTGAAGGAAGCAGGAGGAGGCAGAGGACAGAGCTGAGTAAGGATGTGTATTGAGCTGGAGTCCAGCCTCCAGCCTCAGAGCCACCGGAAGCTCTGGAGTGTAGATCCCACCCTATGGCAAGGACACAGTCTTTGGCAGCAATTTGAGAGCAAGTCAGTTAGAGGTTGCTGGCCAGCACTATGGTGAGGGAATAACCACCCCTGGGATTTCCAGGTGCCCTGTGGCTGAGGGCACTTTGCAGCTGGGGGATGAATGCACTTACTTAGTGTATTAGTTTCCTAGGGCTATCCTAACAAATTACTGCAAACTTGGTGGTTTAAAACAGACGTTAATTATCTCCCCATTCTGGAGGCTAGAAGTCCAAAATCAAGGTGTTATCAGGTCCATGCTCCCTCCAAAGGCCCTGGGGTGAATCTTCCCTTGCCTCTCTTAGCTTCTGGATTCTGTTGGCAGTCCCTATGACTGCATCACTCCAATCCCTGCCTTCATCTTCACAGTGCCTCTTCCTTTTCTGTCTAATCTCCGTCTGTCTTATCGTTATAAGGACCTCGTCACTAAATGTAGGGCCCACTCAGATAATCCAAGTTGATTTCATTTCCAGATCCTGCAAAGACCCTTTTTCCAAATAAAGTCAGTTTCACAGGTTCTGGAACACAGACATAACTTTTGAGGGGCCACCGTTCAACTCACCACCCCAGTGAAGGGGATTGGGGTGAGGCAACAATGACATCCCCTACACAAGTAATCCTCAAGCCACCACATCACTCAAAACAAGCTCTGTGGACTCTGCCATCCCCTTAGCTGCTGGAGAGACTTGTGAGCACACATACGTGAAGCACTCTTCCCTTCAAGCATGCGAAGCTGGCCTGTCCACCCTCTGCAGAAACAGGACACTCAGGGGCCTGTCGGCTGTGCAACAGCTCTGCTGGTAGAAAGCATTCTCTTTCTCCTCCACCAAACTTCTTATATACCATCCCATCAGTCAGTGTTCCAATCATAAAGCCCATCTCATTTCCCTCCTACCAGCCTTGCTGTTTGATGACACTGTATGAGTTAGCATAATCTACTGTAACAAAGAATCCCCAAATGTGGTGGCTCAAATATATGTTTAGTTCTCTCAAAAGAGTCCAGGGCATCAGTCCAGGGTGGCTCTTCTCCATAAAGTCATCCAGGACCAAGCTGTCTTTTCCTTAGCTCTCCCCTAAGGTGACACCCTCATCTGTATAGCCCAAACAGGCTCAGAGATACCAAAAGGGGATAGAAGAAATGGGGCAAGCAGCTTACTTATAAAGACATAACCTAAAGGTCCCACCTTACCTCTGCTCATGCCATTGGCCACACCCTGCTGCAAGGGAGGCTGGGAAAGGTAGGGTCTAAATGGGCATCCCTAAACCTAGGTAAGACTCAGAGGGTTCTGTCATGAAAAGAAAGGAAGGAGCTAGATAACGAGGACAGCAAGCATTCTCTGCCACAGACATCTTCTGTCTGGCTACTTCTACCGTCCTTCCTATAAACAAACCAAGTTTTTCTCTGTCCATGGGTACCAGATGCCTCTCCCTCTTGAGCAAGCCACTGTAATCTGTGGCATTCCTTTTAGAACAGGAAGCTTGCACAGAACCTAGGCCTCCATCTGCCTGTGACTTGATGGGCCTTGTGCTTCTGGGATGTGAACATGAGTTCTTAGGAATGGAGCTAAAACCAGGAGTACCTCACCTTTCACTTGCCACTTCACATTGTGTGTGCAGAGCTTCAACACACAGAATGTGAGTTTCTTTACCAGTTGCATGCTAGGTCGGGCCCCAGTCAAACCTAATAGTTCTATGCATTCTTGCAAGTAGGGTATTGAAGTTGTCAGCTATTATTGTTTGTTCCTTCAATTCTGTTAGTTTGTGCTTCATGCATTTTGGAGCTGTTATTAGATACATATGCTTTTTTGTTTGTTTGTTTGTTTCTTTTGAGGCAGGGTCTCACTCCGGTTGACCAGGCTAGAGTGCAGTGATGCAGTCTCAGCTCACTGCAGCCTTACAGCTCCTTACAGCCTCAACCTCCCAAGCTCAGCTGATTCTCCCACCTCAGCCCCCTGAGTTGCTGGGACTACAGGTGCATGCCACGATGCCTGGTTAATTTTTTGTATTTTTAGTTGAGACGGGATTTCACCATGTTGTCAGGACTGGTCTTGAACTCCTGGATTCAAGCAATTTGCCTGCCTCAGCCTCCTAACGTGCTGGGGTTATGGGCAGAGCACTACACTCAGATTGTTATTAGATACATATGCTTGTAATTGTTATTTCTTTCTAATGATAAATACTTTTATCATTGTAACATGTCCTTCTTTGTTTCTTATAATTTTTATCTTAATGTCTATTCATAAATTAGTATAGCCACTCCAGCTATCTTTCAGTTAGGGTTCACATGATATCTCCTTTTCCATCCTTTTATTTTCAAAGCTTTTTGTACATTTGAATTTAAAGTATGTCTCACAGCCGGGCGCGGTGGCTCAAGCCTGTAATCCCAGCACTTTGGGAGGCTGAGACGGGCGGATCACGAGGTCAGGAGATCGAGACCATCCTGGCTAACACGGTGAAACCCCGTCTCTACTAAAAATACAAAAAACTAGCCGGGCGAGGTGGTGGGCGCCTGTAGTCCCAGCTACTCCGGAGGCTGAGGCAGGAGAATGGCGTAAACCCGGGAGGCAGAGCTTGCAGTGAGCTGAGATCTGGCCACTGCACTCCAGCCCGGGCGACAGAGCAAGACTCCGTCTCAAAAATAAATAAATAAATAAAGTATGTCTCACATATACAGCATATAGTTGGATTGCAATGTAGTTTTCTTTTATTAATCCATTCTGCTAATCTCTGCCTTTTAATGAAGCATTTCATCCATTTATATTTAATGTAACTGCTGATAAAACAGGATTTATGTCTGCCATTGTGCTTTGTGTTTTCTTTTTCTTTTCTTTTTTTTCTTTTTCTTACTTTTTTTTTTTTTTTGAGACAGGGAATTATAAAGAGTTCCCTATATCCCCTACCCCCACAAATGTGCAGTTGTCTTTTAAATTAGATAAGAAAACAAAGTTGTTACAAACAAAAATACATTTATACTCTCTTTTATGTTTACTTATGTAATGACTTTTACCAGTGCTCTTTATCTGTTCATGTTAATTCATATTACTGTCTTGTGTTTTTTCATTTCAGACTGAAGGACTCCGTTTAGCATTTCTTGTAGGACAAACCTGTTAGTGATGAATCCTCTCAGTTTTTGTTTATCTGAAAATGTCTCAATTTCTCCTTCATTTTTGAAGTTGATCATTTTAGAAGTTGATAGTTTTGCTGGACATGCAATTTTTGGGTTGACAATTGTTTTCTTTTAACACAATATGTCATCTCACTGCCTTCTGACCTTCATGGTTTCAGAAGTTATGTGGTGATCTTATTAAGGATTCCTTATACATGACGAGTTACTTCTCTCTCTCTCTCTTTCTCTCATTACTTTCCAGATCCTTTCTTTTTCTTTGACTTTCAAAAGTTTGAGTATGATGTGTCTTTGTATAGCTCATATACTTTGTGTATGTCTTTAGTTCATACTACTTGGAGTTCATTGAACTTCTTAAGATGTGCTCAGTAATGAAAAACATTACTGAGCACATTTAGGAAGTTTAGGGGCATTTTCTTGAACATTTTTCTGTCCTGTTCCGTCTCTACTCTCCTCAGATTCCCATTAAGCATATACTGGTATGCTTGATGGCTCCCACAGGTCTCTTAAGCTCTGTTCATTTTTCTTCATTCTTTTTTCTCTCTGTTCCTGAACTAGGTAATCTCAATTGGCCTATATTCAAGTATAATGATTTTTTTTCCTTCCACCAAATGAGATGTGTTGTTGAGTTCCTCTAGGTCTTTTGGCTTCTGTGGGCCACATTGGAAGAAGACTTGTCTTGAACCACACATAAAATACATTAACACTAGCGATAGCTGATGAGAAAAAAAAAAAAGAAAGCAAAAAAATCTCATAATAAGAAAGTTTACAAATTTGTGTTGGGCTGAATTCAAAGCCAACCTGAGCTGCATGTGCCCCATGGGTCGGAAGTTAGAGAAGCTTGTTCCAGGTGTTTTTTAAAATTTTAGTTATTGTTCTTTTCAACTTCAGAATTTCATGAGTTTTTAAAAATATAATTTGAAATGCTTTATTGATTTTTTTGGTGTGACTTCATTCTCATACTTTTCTTGAATTTTTTAGACATAGTTTCCTTTAGTTTTATGAACATATTTATAATTGCTCATTTAAAGTCTTTGTCAGGCCAGGCGCGGTGGCTCAAGCCTGTAATCCCAGCACTTTGGGAGGCCGAGACGGGCGGATCACGAGGTCAGGAGATCAAGACCATCCTGGCTAACACGGTGAAACCCCGTCTCTACTAAAAAAATACAAAAACTAGCCGGGCGAGGTGGTAGGCGCCTGTAGTCCCAGCTACATGGGAGGCTGAGGCAGGAGAATGGCGTAAACCCGGGAGGCGGAGCTTGCAGTGAGCTGAGATCCGGCCACTGCACTCCAGTCCGGGCGACAGAGCGAGACTCCACCTCAAAAAAAAGTCTTTGTCTAGGCCAGATGCAGTGGCTCTGTATATGTGTTAGAACATGCCTTCAGTGCTCCAGCAATTTACAACTCTGCCTTGACCTTCACTTCCTGCTTGCTCAGGCCCTTGGGATAAACCAGAGGTGAGAGACCAGGGGCTTTCCATGCCTTTTTTGCTCATGTGCCTCTCCCTGCACATATATATATAGCTTTCTAGATCTCCAGGAATATGTCAGAGCTTTTCAGAGCCCCCTGTGAACATCTTATTCCCCACTTTTTCCTTTAAAATATTATGGCCAAACTTTTGTTTGCACCCAACTTGTATTGCTGCCTCATGTAGCTGCAATGTTAAGCAATTGCCACTGGTTTTCAACAAACACCCTGAAGATAGGGCCTTTCCCACTAAGTAAGTTCTGAATCAGGTCAAATAACAAGTTCTACAAATACAGCCATCAGGGAGTTGCTAGAAAGGTTAGAGTGGAAACTGACTGGGAATACAGCTTGTTGAGAGGCTCCAAACCCACTCTACACCTTCCTATGGTTGCTAGCTTGCTGGTTTTTACAGCTACAATAGTGGTTGCAAGGTAGCTGGTCTTCAACAGGGCTGGGGAGTAGGGGATGGGAATACGGCAAATTAAAACACCACAAAGCTTTCTATTCTTATTACAACTCAGGCATTTTTCTTGCCTCAATGTTCCTTGAGTTGTTGCACATATTTTGTTAATTTTCAGAGTTCTGAGAAAGTTGATTTTGACCATGTTTGCCAGTATTCTTGTTTCCTTATGGAAGAACAGATTTTCAGAGGTCTTTACCCAGCAATTCCCAAAGTCCTGTCCCTGTAATTGTTATTTCTTACCTGGGCACAAGTTAAAAATGACTTGGGGGCTTTAGTCCAGCATTCATCCAGTCACAGTAATTTTTGACTCTTGAATTCCATCATGAATCAATTAGCACCTGTTGTGGGACTGGCACTATGATGGATGCTTGGGAGAAGAGAGGCTTACACAATGATCCCTGCCCTCTGAGAGCTTACAGAGCAGTTGAGGAGACAAATATAATTATGTAAACAACATTTTATAATTTTGAAAAAAATTTGTGTACTCGAAGAAAGGTCAGTAGAGATTATCTATAATTACATAATGATAAGAAGAAATAGAGAACAGTGTAAGGCTTGAAGACCACACTGTCCAATAGTACTTTCTGCAATGATGGAAATGTTCTGTACCGACCAATATGGTAACCAATAGCCACACATAGTTATTGGGCACTTGAAATGTAGCTACTGTGACTGAGGAATTGAGTATTTAATTGTGTTTAATTTAAATCAAATTTAAGTAATAACACATAGTTACTGTATCTGACATCACAGCTCTAAGACTTTGCTTGATTGGCCCAGATGACCCTGTGGTAGGGGTGGGGAAAGATCCCCTCCCATGGGAGGCTCATAGCTCTTCTCTGGCTCCCAGAGATAGACAGGAGCTGGGGGTTATGGATACTCCCTGGCATGTAATTGTGCCTGCTGCCTGGTGGGTGTTGTTCAGTGACACTGTTGGAACAGTTTAGGTCTCAGCCACTGGCAAAGGTAAGCTGTGGTCTACTCTATTGGGGGAAAATTTAGACCTTAGATCAGGCAAATTACAAGTAGAATTAGATGAGAAGGATCTGTGGGAACTTCAAAAGAATCAGCCCCGGGGCCGGGCGCGGTGGCTCAAGCCTGTAATCCCAGCACTTTGGGAGGCCGAGACGGGCGGATCACGAGGTCAGGAGATCGAGACCATTGGGGGAAAATTTAGACCTTAGATCAGGCAAAGGTGAAACCCCGTCTCTACTAAAAAATACAAAAAACTAGCCAGGCGAGGTGGCGGGCGCCTGTAGTCCCAGCTACTCGGAGGCTGAGGCAGGAGAATGGCGTAAACCCGGGAGGCGGAGCTTGCAGTGAGCTGAGAACCGGCCACCGCACTCCAGCCCGGGCGACAGAGTGAGACTCCGTCTTAAAAAAAAAAAAAAGAATCAGCCCCCTTCCTAATCCACTGGTCAATGCAACATTCCCTGTTTTCCTCTACAGCCACAAAACTAGCCCAGTGTCATCCATCTCCTTCCACCCTTTCCAACAGGATCTCCCACACTCATGCTGCAAGCACAGACTTCTGTCCAGATCCATTCTGGCAATCCCCCTTGAGGTTCCAGAACCTCCCTGCTGGGTCAGTACTGAGGTGAGACTGAGGTCTTCCCTCTTGCCACCTGAATGCACTGCACTTCCTTCCTCACTCTCCCCAGCCCCCACCAATCTTTTCAGAGCTGAGAGCATTTCAGGGAGGGAGAAGCAGAGGGGGTTCAAGCAAGATTCGCTCATGTGCTCTGAGGATCATATAGGCTGAGATGCCAATCATAAGGACAAAGGTCTCCAAAGGACCCCTAAGAAGAGGAAGGACTTATGAGGAGACCTCTGGGCAGCCGAAGCCAAGCTTAGGGCCAGAGTGGCCCCCATGCTGAGACAGGAGTAGAGATTTGGACAGTGCCTCCATAGAAAATTGGGGAAAGAGGGCCGGGCGCAGTGGCTTACGCCTGTAATCCCAGCACTTTGGGAGGCCGAGGTGGGCAGATCACGAGGTCAGGAGATCGAGCCCATCCTGGCTAACACGGTGAAACCCCATCTCTACTAAAAATACAAAAAAATAGCCAGGCATGATGGTGGGCACCTATAGTCCCAGCTACCCCAGAGGCTGAGACAGGAGAATGGCGTGAACCCGGGAGGCGGAGATTGCAGTGAGCCGAGATCACACACTGCACTCCAGCCTGGGCAACAGGAGCGAAACTCCGTCTCAAAAAAAAAAAGGAAAGAAAAAGAAAAGAAAAAGGAAAAGAAAATTGGGGGAAGAGGGGAACTGCAGGCATGAGGCAGCCTAGGAACCATAATAGGTGGATTGGAGGCAGCTAGTGAGTGAACCGCCTGCAACTTGAATAATAAGCTTTCTCCACAAAGTGGAGAGTTATTGAGGGTTAGGGACTCAAGCCAACCTGGGATGTCTGGCTATGTAACTTGGAGCAAGTTCTCACCTCCCTCAGCTTCAGTTCCCTAATGTGTAAAATGGAGCTGACTGATGAGCCTCCTGTGATTCTGGGAAGGAGAGGATGCTGTAGAGTTAGTAGGATGTATTCATGCAGTGCCCAGCACAGTGACCGCCTCAAAGTCATTTCTTACCCTCCTGCCCCCCACCCTTACCAATCATCTTAGAGTAAGTGCAGCTGAGCCTAGACAGCAGCAAGAACGTTCGGGCCGGGCGCAGTGGCTCATGCCTGTAATCCCAGCACTTTGGGAGGCCAAGGTGGGCGGATCACTTGAGGTCAGGAGTTTGAGACCAGCCTGGCTAACATGGTGAAAACCCACCTCTACTAAAAATGTGAAAAAAAAAGCCGGACGTGGTGGCAGGCACCTATAGTCCCAGCTACTCGGCAGGCTGAGGCAGAAAAATGACTTGAACCCAGGAGGCAGAAGTTGCAGTGAGCCAAGATTGCACCGCTGCACTCCAGCCTAGGCAACAGAGCAAGACTACATCTCAAAAAGAAAGAAAAGAAAGAAAGGTCAGGGTGAGAGCCAAGGAGCAAGGAGGAATGTCCTGCCTCCAGTGTCAGAGCCCACAGTCAGGGGTAGACGTCCCAGGCTGGGATGGGTCTTTCTCTGAATAGGAAGGGGACACTCTCACTTGGCCTTCTGTCTGTTCTCTCTGCCCTGGTTGCTTGGTGAATTGTAGAAGATGCCAGGCCTTGCTAACACCCCCTACCCACCTCTCACCTGATTCATAGATAAGAGGTGCCAAGGTATCTGGTCTTGGAGCCCAGGGCTCACCTCCATCACCACCTCTGCCCAAGGCCAGAGGAACCCACAACTTCTTTCCTTTAGACTCCTAGCTTCTCCTTTAAATCTCTGTGTGACTCACAAGCACCCTTTTCAGGTCTGTAGCTTCTGCTGCTGTCTATGCCCCATTCCCCCTCCTCCCTCCTTTTTCTCTATCTCTCCTTCTCTTCTGTTCCTCCCGTGGACTCTGATAGCCTGCATTCGCAGAAGACTCCCCAGGCTTGAGGGGACTTGTGTGGGTGTGTGTGTACATCTGTGTGCATACAGGCACATACCACGGTGACCATGCTCCAGCCCCTTCCTGCCACTGCATGTGGCATGCCCAGAGGCCTCCCATTAGCAGCCACTCCACCCTTCCTCCCCTCCCCTCAGGCCTGGTTTGGGGGAAGTGGAGTCACTGCCACTCTTAGTGGGCAGCTGGGGGCCCCTTAGCAGTCTCTCCACCTCCCTCCCCTTCTCCTCAGGCCCCATGCCCAGCCCTGAGGTTTGGAGAGCCTAGTAAGTGCCCTATCAACATGTTAATCAAATTACTTAGGAGCTAAAATTGACGCTGTTCATTAATTATACAAGATTATGCTAATTGTGCATGCAAATGCATGCAGGGGAACAGAAGGTGTTCAGGCGCATGGTGGGCCATTAGCATAGAGGATGGGGTGCGGGTGCATTGGCATGCTAATGTATGCGCCCTGGCTATTTATAGTCCCCCAGCCCATCTGCACTGCAGCCACCTCTACCCGGGTGGGGATCATGGTGGCGAGGCCAGGTCCAGGCCTGGCAGGTGGCTATGGCCCTGGGGACAGTCTGTCTTGGCTGCTACCACAGGCTAAGACCAGGAAGCAGCCTGGGTCAACCCCATATGGGCCTGAACTATTGCAGTAAGCTCCTCATTCCCCTTCCCTTCTCTAGCCTAGGCCCTTTGGTGCCTGTCTCTGCCTGAAGGGAGATATCCCCTGCAGCCTTCCTATCGCCCGCAGGGTCCAAGTCCCCCATGATTTGGTCCCAACCCCAGGCCCCAAGCCACGCTGCCCTCCTCAGTCTTGTTAGGCACCACTGGACGAGTGAGCCGTCTGCCCCGTGGCAGAGCTGTTAGTCCCTTTGCATGGAGTGCCCTGCCTCCTGCTTCTCAGTGAGATCCTCCAAGACCCAACACCCAAGACCAAATAGGAGCTCTAGGAAGCCTTCCGCCTCCCCTAGGCAAAATAAGTGGCTACTGCAGATTACACTTGGCACATCCTCCTGCCATGCCCACCACTCTGTCTTCCTGAGTTTCTCTTTCCTGTTGGATTGTAATTTCCTTAAGATTTTGTACAATGTCCCAGTGCCTGACACATAGAAGGTATTTAATAAATCTTTTTAAGTGGGTGTATGGAATGAATGAGGGGATGAATGGCCCAGCCATCTGTGTCCTCCTCTGTCCCTGAGCTGAGGGTAGAGAGAGGCAGACAATGAAAATGCTGGAGAGCCAGAAACTGCTTCAGTTTCTTCTGAGGATCATGGGAGTCCAAGACAAATCTTTTAGGATAAAAATTAGCAGAGGATCCCTCTCCCCTTATTTCCCCATCTCAGGCTGCAGTGCCAACTTTGGGCTTGGAAACACATATCCAATTTAATCTACCGTTCACTCAATCTGCTGTCTTTCCCAAGGCCTTCACAGGACACACTGTTGTTCGGAACACCCTGCCCCAGCTTGTATTTCCATTCACTGCACACCTTCTTTCTAGATCTGCACTGTGCAATATGGTAGTCTGGAGCCACATGTGACTATTTAGATTTATGTTAATTAAAATGGCCGGGCACAGTGGCCCATGCCTGTAATGCCAGCACTTTGGGAGGCCAAGGCGGGTGGATCACCTGAGGTCAGGAGTTCGTGACCAGCCTGACCAATATGGTGGAACCCTGTCTCCACTAAATAACAAAAATTAGCTGGGCATGGTGGCAGTCACCTTTAGTCCCAGCTACTCAGGAGGCTGAGGCAGGAGAATCGCTTTAACCCAGGAGGCGGAGGTTGCAGTGAGCTGAGATTGGGCCACTGCACTCCAGCCTGGGCAACGGAGCGAGACACCATTTCAAAAAAAAAAGATTAAACATTTAATTTAATTTAAATGTTAATGAAAATGAAATAAAATTCAGTTCCTCAGTCGCACTAGCCACATTTCAAGTGCTCGGTAGCCATGTGTGGCTAGTGCATATCATTCTGGAAAAAGTTCCCTTAGGGAGCACTGTAATCTAGACATGCTCTTCCTTGCCCCTGACAGTCCTGTAGTGGAAAATGCACTTGGGCTCTCCTTCCAGCTCTCTGACTCACTGACAGCTTTCTCTTTGGAAGTGAGAACATAATTTCAGCCTTAAGTGTCTCGTGGGGATGCAGGGAGGAAAAAGCTGGTGAAAAGCCTTAGCTCTGTGACCTAAGGTTTACTTAGGATGGGATTCCTGGAAGCAGAGCCTGAGATGGGGATTCTTGTGGAAGAGGTTTATCGAAGGAGAGCTCTCAGGAGAAAAGGAATGAGCGCAGAGGGAGCTTAACGAGGAGGTGGTCTCAGCTGGAGTCTAGCGTCAGCCTATCCCGTGCGGAGGTCTGGAGTGTGAATGGCCAGAGAGTTGGTCCTCCTTGTAATGTCAACGTGTCATTGGCTGTGGGCTACTGGTGGGTTGTATATGCTCTTGGCTGAGGGGAATTCTCAGATTAACTCAGGGCAGCCGTGAGCCATTTGACCATCTACACTGCAGCTGGGGCATGAGGGAATCAGGCAGGCATCAACTCACTATAGAGTACCTGGACGTTGTCTTCCAAAAAAAGCTCCAGGCCAGACACAGTGGCTCATGCCTGTAATCGCAGCATTTTGAGAGGCTGAGTCAGAAGGATCACCTGAGCCCAGGAGTTTGAGACCAGCCTGGGCAACATACTGAGACCTCCGTCTCTACAAAAAATAAACAAAATTAGCTGAGCATGGTAGTGTGACCTGTAGTCCCAGCTGCTCAGGAGGCTGAGGTGAGAGGATCACTTAAGCCTGAGAGGTCAAGGCTGCAGTGAGCCAAGATCACACCACTCTACTCCAGTCTGGGCAACAGAGTGAGACCCTGTCTCAAAAAAAAAAAAGAAAAAGAAAAAGGCAGCTCCATCCCACTCTGCCTTCCACCCCGTGAGAACCTAGAGTTTAACAGTGGACTCACATCAATTGCCTTCACACTTGCCCTCTCTACTGAGTGTCTCTTTTGAGTAAAGCACTGTGCTTGGGAAGTTTACTTTATCCAATGGTGTCACCCCTGAGAAGTAGTGTATAAGTTAAATGTTTGCACTTCAGCCATACTCAACCCAGAATTTGCTTCTTTGATAGGAAATACTCCATGGACAAGAAGTTTATTTTCATTTCATCTTGAGCTGTTTTTACGGGGAGGAATAAAAAGCATTTATAGACATCATTACGAAGGCTAAACTAAGTTCAGGATGTAGTAAGGTGGGTGTGCGGGTGAACTACTCTGAGCTTTCCTTTAAGTCACAGGCATCAGAGTCATGATGCATAACTATCGCCCTTTAGATACTTCATTAGTTGGATGACCACTGTTCACAGCTCTTCTTCTGGTCTTTCATTAAAGTTTTTATTGAGAATGTGGAATATAGGCAGAATGGAATAACGAAGCCCCTATAGCCCCAATGAGCTAGAACAATTTTTAACTCTTGGTTCCATTGTTTTTTTAATACTGAAGATCTTCTCAACTGACAGCAGCAGTCACAACAGCCAAAATCCCAAAACTAGGAGCAAGAGGACCGGAGTTTGTCCTTTGCAACCCTGTTGAATTTGTAACCTCGAGGAAATCCCCACAACATAGCTCTCCTGGTCCCCACACAGCCTGCCTCTCAGAGCCGCTTTTGAAGGCAGGCTTGCCGCTGCAGTACCAGCCTGAGTCGGACTCTGAGAGCCCCACTTACAAGGACTTCTAGGACTCTTATCGGCATCAGTGGTTCATAAAGACCCGTGTTCATATCCTGACTTCGGCATTTACTATGTCTTTGTAGCTTAGCCTTGGTTTTCTCATCTGTGAAGTGGGAATGGTTGCAGACCGACACCACCTGGGCATCGACATCACCTGGGGCATTCAGCAAGATAATGCCAAAGTGACACACTCAGCAGCATTCTGGGCACTTGCTAAGCTGCTAAGTACCTGATGGGTTAGAACTGGTTCCCTGGTTTTTTGTTTGTTTGTTTTGTTTTGTTTTATTTGTTTGTTTGCAAAGTTACCTCCCTAATGCATTTTATGTGTAAGGCATGCTTGTATTTATGGTGTTTTCTTCCAGTAATCCTAATGGAAGCTTCTGGGACTTGGCCTTTCCCTTACTCCCCTTTCTGTGGGGTCTGGATTAGGAAGCCATGCCCTCAGAGAGCCTCACGGCCACAGTGGGATGGCACTGGACACTGGTCCTGCAGTGTTCACCCTCCATGGGGATTCTCAGGTCAGAGAGGGCTGTGAACTTGGGCTCACTTTGCTCCCCCCACTCCCTGCCCCCTGCCCCCATCCTGGGCAGGAAAAAGGGGCTTTCCTAGACTCCCTTTCAACCCCATAGGGCCAGGAGTGGGGAGGGCTGCTCAGAGAACACCTCCAGGCTCATCCAAGCTTTAGAGGTGGGGGGTGGTTCCATGGTGACAAGCAGGGCTTCAAGCCCCTCAACAAAGTTCACATCCCTTCCTGCCTCAAGTCCTTGCAGGGTGTCCCAGGCCCGGAACCTTGTCCTCACTTACCCAGCCCCTGCCCAGGCTCTTTTCTTTCAAGGGAAGCACCTGCCTGCAGTTCCCATGTCCACGTGTGCTCCACATGTGTATATGTCTCCCTGAAGCTCCCCTGCCCACAGGGCCTCTCACCCTCTCCAAGTCCCCAGCCCCCGCATCGGGCCTCTGTGCAGACATGGCTTGGAGGACCTGCTGCCCCTCCTTCTTCTTCCCTGACTCCATTTTCATCCTTCCCTGACTGCTCAGGTGGAATAAAGCGTCACCCCCTTGGCGTCAGCCAAGGGAGAAGTCCCCTGGGTTGTCCTCATGTTTGCCCTTCCAGCCTCCGCGGTGTGTCTGTCTCCCCCTGGTGGGCAAAGAGAGGACCAGGCAGCCACACCCGAGGATTGGCAGTCACTCTAGGTCCAGGGGAGAGCCAGGGCACTGCTCCTGGTTCTAGACCCCAGCGGAAGTCCTCTAATTCCAGGTCCAGCCTTGGAAGGCAGGAGCCTTCGGGGACCGGTCACCTTTGCCAAAGCACAGTCTTCAAAATGTCAAAAGCATGAGTCTCATACAAATTGCTACTGAGCATGTGTCGAAGTTTTCTATAACTTATTGATGAGGAAACCAATGGGATGACAAAGCTGATTCAAAGAAGACGAAGAGAAACCGACTGACATATGTGTGAGTGTGTGAGTGTGCGTGCTTATATGGAAAGGACTGGAAGGGAGGGAAGGAAAGGCAAGGGATTGTGTGAAAAATACTGGAATAAGATTGCCAAATTAGATACAAAGTTAATGTCCATAGGACAATTTTATCATCTTTAGGGCTTATTTCTCCACCAAACAGAAAGTATTTACTTCTCCTGACAAATATAATTTGTTTCCAAGTCATATAAATTTGGGGGAGTATAAATTCTCAGGGTACAAGTGAAAGTATACAATGTGTGGTGATCCAATCTGGATATTTAGGGTGTCCATAGTGCAGGTACAATACATTTTGGCTAAGTATAGTCACCCTACTCTGCTATCAGACATCAAGTTTATTCCTTCTATCCTGCTGTTTGTTTGTACCCTATAACCCACTTCTCTTCACTCCACACCCCCCAACTCACCCTTCCCAGTCTCTATTATCTATCTTTCCATGCTCTACCTCCAGGTCATCAAAGTTTTTAGCTCCCACTGACAAATATCATTTGTATCTTATCAATTTTCTACAAATTAGCACTTAACTTTACAGTCTGTGCTCCAATCAATAGTAAATGTGAGTCACTTTCTCCTAGAGACACACACTCCAGAGAAGCATTGTCCAATATTAATATAATGCAAGCCACATATGTAAATATGCTTTTATTTTATTTTTTTTTTTGAGACAAGGTCTCACTGTCACCCAGGCTGGAGTGTAGTGGTGCAATCTTGGCTCACTGCAACCTCCACCTCCCCCGTTCAAGCAATTGTTATGCCTCAGCCTCCTGAGTAGCTGGGACTACAGGCATGCACCACCTCTCCCAGCTAATTTTGATATTTTTAGAAGAGATGGAGTTTTGCAGCATTGGCCAGGCTAGTTTCAAACACCTGGCCTCAAGCAATCCACCCACCTCGGCCTCCCAAAATGCTGGGGTTACAGGCATGAACCACCGAGCAGGGCCTCAAGTCACATATGTAATGTTAAATTTTCCAGTAGCCACAGGAAACTGATACAACTAATTATCATAATACATTTTATTTAACCCAATATAGCTAAAAGATGAGCATTTCCACATGAAATCAACATAAAAGATTACTGATGAATTATTTTATTTTATTTTTTTTCTATGTCTTGGAAATCTGATGGGTGTTTTACACTTACAGCACATCTCAAGTTCGGACTAGCCACACTGCAAGGGTTCAGGCCACATGGGGCTGGCGGCTATAGTAATGGGTAACGCAGCTCCAGTGCAGTAGTTCTCAAACTTCAGTGTGCACCAGCATCACCTGGAGGGTGTATGAACGCAGATATGTGATTCTGACTCAGCAGGTCTGAGGTGGGGGCTGAGATTCTACATTTGTAGCAAGGTCTCAGGTGACACTGACGCTGCTGGTCTTGGGGGGTGGTGCAGGCTCTCTGACTGGGAGCAGCCTCGTGGACTACCAGCTGGAAGGGAGTGAGGTTTCAGCTGCACCATGGATGGCTTCAACTATGTGCTAGCTCTGAGGACAGGCCCAGAGGGAAGGGAGAAGAGGACTGACCCTCAGCTCCCACCGCAGGCCATGGCCTTGTGCAGCTGCTTTTACTCACCCACACTCTGCAGGTAATGCTAGCCAGGCTCAAATACTGAAGTGTCCCCACAGACAGAGGTGCTGGCAGGGCCCTAGGGCTCTCAGGGAGGGGTGGTCCTTGAAACCTAGAGTGGCCAGAAAATGGTGGCTGTGCAGGGTGTGAGAATTGGTGTGGACCCAAAGGACAAATGAAACCTTTACTGGAAAGGGATAGTGGGAGTGGGAAGACCTACTGAGCAAAGGCTTGGGGAAGGGCCAGTGAGGGAGCAGGAAACCACAGCCTTGGGGAGGGTGGAAGTAAAGGATGTCCCAGAGGCAGGACTAGAAGGTATCATGGCAGCCTTCAGTCGCTACTCTCCCTTCATGGGTGTGGAAGGATTTACCTACCCCAGGTCACGCAGAGAGTCCAGGCCTGGCCAGAGCCCCTATCTTGGCCCCTTCCCAAGGACCCTTCCTCTTGATTCTGTACTTTTGAGTGGTGTGGGGTGCAGTGGGCACCTGTGTCATCTTCTGGTGCAGTCCTATGCTTGTCGCATCCTCAGTGGTATCCGAAGGTGAGCCTTCAGTCCCTTTAGGACAGGGACCATGAGCCATCCTGGTGTTTTTTCCTCCATCTAGCACCTGCCAAAGGACTGCGCACACAAGTACTTAATTTAAATGAACTGGTCTGCACTGTGTGTGTGAGCAGGGAGTCTATATTCTGCCACATGTGAATGTGGGGCATGGATAAGGAGCATGTCACATATGTGGGTGTAGTGTGTTTACACCATGGGGTGTCATAAGGGGTGTAGGGAGTGATTACTATAGTAACTAATAAGAGAGAAATGGAGTGCGTCCACTGTGCAGGTGTACCTCTCAGGAGCACTGGAGGTGTCTGCACCTCGGGGTGACCCATAGGGGTATATATGGCGACTACACATTGGCGACTACTGTTTGGGGGCATAACAGCTGTGTGCACTGCAGAGTATCCTGTAGGGGTAAATGGATTGTCTGCACTGTAGGGATGCACCATTTGGGAAATATAGGGGGTGCCCACTGTGGGGGAACATGAAAAGTGCTGAGAATGTAGACAGAGGCAAGACCCCAGGGAGAGGTATCACCAGGAAGGTGACTGCCACCAGCTCCCAAGGAGGGGCTGCCCCCTGGGGACACCTCAGTTCCAGGACTGGTGCTTGCTCCTCCCAGCACTTGGGGACCTCCTTTTTGGGGACTAGGCTTTCAGGGCCTGTAACAAATCTTCCTCTGAATGGGAATTTAATGTTTGCAGACTTTGGAGGCAACTCTGGTGAATTAAATGAACATTCAAATTTGGGGTACATAAGTAGTACATGAGTACCTATACAGTGGTTAAAGTTCCACCCCAGGTTTGGGATTCTTGTATTTGCTCTAGTAAATAGTATGGTAAAAATATCTCCCAATTGGTTGGAGATAAAATGAGAAAGCTGACTGACTGGAGAAACTCATACAGTGGCCTAGGAGGCTGTGCCACACGTCAGGACCTACTGCAGACGTTAGCCCCGCGCTCTACAGTTTGTAAAGGGCATCGTCCCAGATGCTCACAGAGTGCTATAAGGCATAAGGCAGATACTGATCATATTCCAAGTTTACTAAGAGTACAACAGGGCCGGGCGCAGTGGCTCACACCTGTAATCCCAACACTCTGGGAGGCCAAGGCGGGTGAATCACCTGAGATCAGGAATTCGACACCAGCCTGGCCAACATGGCAAAACACCATCTCTACTAAAACTACAAAAATTAGCCAGGCGTGGTGGCAGGCGCCTGTAATCCAAGCTACTCGGGAAGCTGAGGGCTGAGGCAGGGAGAATTGCTTGAACCTGGGAGGTGGAGGTTGTAGTGAGAGATGGTGAGCCTGGGCAACACAGTGAGACTCCACCTCAAAAACAAAAAACAAAACAAAACAAAAAACAGGATAAAAAAAAAGAGTACAACAGCCAGAATATTGTCCATGGCTACCTTACTGGTAGGTGACAGGACCAAGGCTGCACCCTCCCAGCCAACTGCCAGGAAGGAGAGGAGGACCAAGTGCTTATGTGTTTGTCCAAAAAGCAGCCTCATCAGCGCATATGTGTTTTTTTCTCAATAACTCTATGTAAAAAAGAAGACATTCACGGTGTCTCTGGACCACATGTCTGACAGATACACCATGTGTATATGGTGGGTATGTGCTCTGTGTAATTAAGTTTTCCTACATGTATAATGGATATAAAATGTGTGGGAGGAGGATCTGCCATGTGGGAGGTGAATTTGCTGGGGGCATCTGCTATATGGTATGGCTTTACAGTATTTGCAAGAACTATATTTTGAGTAATCATTTACAGCATAAGATGTGTATTAATGTATGTGTTCTGGGTATTTCCTATTTCTCTGTGCATATATTGCGTAGCGCGGGTATACACCGTGCGTGACGGGTACGGGCTCTGTGTCTGATTAGTATGCCGTGTGTGTGATGAGTGCAGGCTATATGTGGAGTACATGTCGCTTACGCTTGTGTGAAGGTTATACCCTGAGTGTGTGTGATGGCTGTATTTTGTGAGTAATAGTATACAAGGCATAAACAGCGCCTACGAAGAGTGTGCTGTGTCTGAGGAGTGACATTGTGTGGTGACGGGTATACTCTGGGGAGGGGTGTGTTGTGTGACAGAGGTACTGTATGGGTGGTGAGCATATACTGTGACATATACACTGTGTGTGATAAGGTTACATTGGGTAAGTGTGCATACACACATGGGTATCAGTGTGTTGGGTATAATGAGTAATAGGTGTATGTGGTGTATAGAACGGGCTTACTCTTTGTGATGAATATATGCTGTGTGGGAGTGCTAAATACAAACTTTGTGGCATAAATAAGCACTGTGTGATCGGTACACTGTGTGTGTGGTTGTGTAGTGAAGTTGTCATTGCGATGGGTCTGTGTGGTGTGTATCAGGCACCCTGGTATATGCAGACCATGATGGGAATATGGGATGTGTACCTAAGTGGGAGCAGGAAGAGGGGAGGCATCCTGCGGAGAGGGGGGATGGCAAGCAGCAGTTGGATCTTCACCTGTTTCCAGAACCCCCAGACCCTTGAGCCCACCGACCACACACTGTTTCAGGTTCTTCCTCAAGTTCTTCCTCAAATGCAACCAGAACTGCCTGAAGAATGCGGGGAATCCCCGAGACATGCGCCGCTTCCAGGTGGGTCTGGAGAAAGGGTTTCCCCTTGCGACCCCACCCTTTCCTGATGGAGGGGATGGGAGGGGGAAGGGAAGGCTGTGACCCTGCCACCCTGGGAAAGGCCTCCAAGGCAGACCTCTGCCCAGCCCTGTGCCTCCCCAGCCTGGTGCCTGCTGGGGGTGGGGCAGCTCCTTCTCAACTTATGCTGGCTGCCAAGGGAGGCTTCATTAGAGTCCCACTTAAGAAGATGCTAATTGTGACATTTTTACATGATTAACGACCCAGGCAATTTGCATAGCGTGAAGCGGAGAGCAGCTGCCCTTAGCACATCCCTAGCCTGCACACCCCTCCCAGTGCAGGGCGGGGGAAGAAGGCAGCCCCAGTTTTCTCCCCAGAATAGGGCAGGGGCTCCTGCTGATGGGGTTCTGCGGCTGATGCTGCTCCCTCCACTTGCCTAAGACCCCATTCCTGCCTTGGAGGCCCCTGGATACAGCCCAGCATTCTGTGTATGCAAAAACAGTAGCCATTCTTTGCCCAAGGAGCCAGTTTTTTCAGGGGTCTTTATTTTTGTAGCGCCTGGGGAGTCAGTTCATCTGGGGGTGTCACCTGATCCAGCTGGCCCCCTTCCACCAGCTCAGACACTGCAGGACTGAAGCCCTCCTCCTCCCACCAGTGACCCTAAATTCCAGCATCCAGCCACCAGCCTCAAGGTGCTGGTTCCCCACCACATTCCCCTCCCGGGAGCCCCCGAGGGCCCCAGCCAGGCTGGCCTCGGCTCTCCCCGCAGGTGGTGGTGTCCACGACGGTGAGCGTGGACGGACACGTGCTGGCCGTGTCCGACAACATGTTTGTGCACAACAACTCCAAGCATGGCCGCAGGGCGCGCCGCCTGGACCCCTCCGAAGGTCAGGACCCCGGCCCAGCCCCGGCCGCCGCGGGCCCAGCCAGCCCCCAGGCCCCACCTCAGCGCGGTCCCCTGACCTGGGTCCTCTCCTGCCTCCCAGCTGCCACCCCCTGCATCAAGGCCATCAGCCCCGGGGAGGGCTGGACCACGGGCGGCGCCACCGTCATTGTCATCGGCGACAACTTCTTCGACGGGTTGCAGGTCGTGTTCGGAAACGTGCTCGTGTGGAGCGAGGTGGGCCAACCCCGCCAGTCTCCCCCTGGGCCTGGGGGCTGGGCCCTCCCCTCGCCGGTGCGGGACCTGCAGGCCTCCCCTCTCCCCTCGCAGCTCATCACGCCCCACGCCATCCGGGTGCAGACGCCCCCGCGGCACATCCCCGGGGTGGTGGAGGTGACCCTCTCCTACAAGTCCAAGCAGTTTTGCAAGGGAGCACCCGGCCGCTTTGTCTACACAGGTAAGGAGTCGGGCGGGGGAGGGGAGATCTAAGGTGCAAGGAGGGAGCCCTACCCCGCGCACTCATCTCCGTTCTTGGAGTTAGGAGTTAGCCCAGCTCTACGCTGTGGCCGCACCCCCAGGCGACGTCTGGCCACCTTCACCCATCTATGCCTGTGATCGCTCCGCTCGCAGGACCGTCTTTCCGTGGCTCTGTGTGTTTCCCTCCCTGGCCTCTGGCTCCTTAGTCCCTTCCCCGGGACAAAGTCCCCCCCACAACCAACATTCTTTCTCCCTTGGCCATCTCACCTCCTGCACACTGTGTCTTCTGCCTGCAGACCCTCCAGGGTTTAGAGCCTCTCCAAAGGGATGTTTATTACAAAGATGCCAATGGGATCGCTGCTCCCCGAATCTTTTGAATCTTTTCTGGGTCTCTTGGTTCCCCCACGCTACCCCAGGCCTCACTCTGCATGTACACACATGCGTACATGCACACCCCTTGCACGACGCCAGCGCGAGAAGTGAACACACGTGGAGAGGCAGTGTAGAACCCCCCATCCTGGCTCTATTTGTCGCTGGCCAAGTCTTCTCCATTTCCATCCTCCAGCCCCGCCCCAGCTAAGCCACCCACTTCTCTCCAGCCCACCGCAGTCCCCACCATCGCCCCCCCCCCCCCCCGCACCGATGCTCACCGAGCCCTTCGAGAGACACTCGGTAGTGACCCTACTTACCCTCAGGGAGCTCCAGTCTAACACGGAAAGGCTGAACAGAGAACCGCGTGGGGTGGGTGGGGTCACACGGTCAAGGGGCTGACGATCAAGGAAAACCTCTGGTAGGGAGTGTCTGCTGAGTCCGACTGAGCCGAAACTCGAGGGCTTAGTGGGGAGGTTGACCTGGGGAAGGAAGGGCAGTTGCAGGAGAAGGAGTGACAAGGATCCAGCCCCAGAAGTGAGTGCTTTCTCTTTGCCGGGAAACTAAAGGAAATTCACTAAGTCAAAATTACAGGTGAAGGTAGGGCTTTGAGACTGGTGGATTAGGTCGGGGCCAGGCTATCCGAAAAGGAGGGTGCAGGGAACAGGAAAAGGTGAAGGAGGGGGAGAAGGGCGTGGGGAACTGGGTCAGACGCACATACACACACACCCCTTGCACAACGCCAAGGTAAGCAGTGAACACAACACACGTGGAGATGCAATGTAGAATCTGGCCGCTGGCCGGATCTTCTCCACTTCCATCCGCCCCAGCCCAAGCCACCCACTTCTCCAGTTGCTTCCCTGGGGTGCATGCAAACCTCTAGCCCTCAGATGCTGCAGAGTCCACTTGAGCCGTGATTAAATGGAGATTGTTAAGTTTTTTCTTTTTTTGAGACGGAGTCTTGCTCTGTCGCCCAGGCTGGAGTGCAGTGGCCGGATCTCAGCTCACTGCAAGCTCTGCCTTCCAGGTTCACGCCGTTCTCCTGCCTCAGCCTCCCGAGTAGCTGGCACTACAGGCGCCCGCCACCTCGCCCGGCAAGCTTTTTGTCTTTTTTTTTTTTAGTAGAGACGGGGTTTCACCGTGTTAGCCAGGATGATCTCGATCTCCTGACCTCGTGATCCGCCCGTCTTGGCTTCCCAAAGTGCTGGGATTACAGGCTTGAGCCACCGAGCCCGGCCAAGTTTTTTCTTTTTTTATAATAAACTCCTGATTTGACCAGATGGAAAGAGAAAACTCTCCATCGAGTCCTGTCCTTAGGGCTATAACTCATATGTGTATACAGTTTCCCTTTTTTCTAATCACAAATGGGTGCCGGTGTGTTCATGCCAGGCGCCTAGGGCAGAGGACAGAGCCTGGCCCAGTAAATATTTGTTGAATGAACAAACGAAGGAACTGAAACGAAGGAACTGAAACTTCCCCGAACCTCACTGCCGGGCGTGCCTGGAGTTTTCCGGGGAACTTGGGCTGGGCCTGGTGGAGGGGGCTGCAGCGAGGCTCCCGGACTGGGCGCTGGCCTGCCTTTGGCGCTCTGCGTCTCACCCTGGGAGTGGGGGGCTGCGGGGGAGACGTCCTTCAAACGACGCCCCACTCCCCAGCTCTGAACGAGCCCACCATTGACTACGGATTCCAGAGGCTACAGAAAGTCATTCCCAGACACCCCGGAGACCCCGAGAGGCTGCCCAAGGTACTCAGAGGGGTGGGGCGGGGCTGAGGGTGTCCTGCGGGCAAGGGGGTGAGGAGGGGCTCCCGAGGGCCCCTTCGTCGCCCCCAGGGGCTGCCCCTCCATCCCGCTGTCTCTCCCGCTGTCCCCAGGAAGTGCTGCTGAAGCGGGCGGCTGACTTGGCAGAGGCCCTGTACGGAGTGCCCGGCAGTAACCAGGTATGGCGCCTCCGCCCTCCCAGCGCCGCCGGGCCCGGGGCTCCCCAGCACGCGG
>NW_012115366.1:1990595-2012883 GCF_000951035.1 Colobus angolensis palliatus | reverse complement strand
CAGCGGCCTCGGAGCTGGCCTGGGCGGCTACGGAGCGCCGGGAGTGGCCGGCCTCGGCGTGCCTGGGTCCCCCAGCTTCCTCAATGGCTCCACCGCCACCTCGCCCTTCGCCAGTGAGTGTCCCCCGCCGGCAAGGGAAGGGCTGGGACCGGGGAGCGGAACGGGGCTCAGCCCCGCCCCCGCCCAGGGATTGAGGCGCGGGCGCTGTGAGAGTCGACCCTGGCTCAGCCCTCGGGGTCAGGCCCACCGTCCCCGCCTAGGACCTCCCCTATCGCGGGACCTCAACCCCACCCCTAGGCTGCACATCCCGGGGTCCTGGGGCCAGAGTTCTTTAGCCTTCTTTGCCGATCCGTTACGCACATCGCTTCTAGGCCTCCAGTCCCCCTGAAGTGGGCTTTAATGGGAGGCGGGCGCCCATCTAAAACCTGGGACACCGCCCCCTTCCCATCTCACGCTGGGACTTGGGGAGGAGGCTGGCGCCGCCTGCCGGAAGCCTAAGGAAACTCAGGGCTCGAGGGAAGCCAGCTTCTAGCCGCCCCCAGCCCCGAGGACTCCAGAGGCCAGGTGGTCGTGGGGAGGATGTGGTCCCTGCGATGTCGTACCGCAGAGCGAGCGAATTCTGTGTGATCAGACAGAATTTGAGTTTCAGTGTCCAAATCAGGAGCTGCCGGGCATTCAGCAAGTTATTTGAACTTGTTTCCTCGCAGTCAAATAGGGTCAATTCCACCCCCTGCTAAAGGTTGATCTCGGATCTGAATGTGCCACTGTGCCTAAAGCACCAGTGTTTAATTTTGGAGTCCCAGCCCTGACTGTGGGCGCTGACCACGTCCCATCTGGCTTCTTAGAGTGGGGAGCTCAGAGCTGGGTGGACAGGTAATGTCTGCGTGTCATGAGTGAGTGACATTCCGAACGGCTTTGATGCCTTGTCATTTTACACTGCCCTCAAGACTCTTCCAACATCAAGTTCCAGATCAGCAAGTTCACAGGTCTTTTTAGCTTAGCTATTCAGCAGACATTTATAAAGCAGCCACTGTATGCAAAGCCCAGGGCTTGGGGGATCCCCCCACTCCTGTCACATGCAAGAAGCCTCCCTATCAATCATAAGAGAGGTAGTCCCTGAAGTCCCAGACGACCCTGCAGAGCTGGAGAAGTGGTGAAGGCTGTCCCAGAAGGAACTGGTCTTGGCTTTGCCAGTGGTACCCTCCCCTCTCTATGTCCCATATTTGCCATTGCCGAGACTGCACTGTCTGTCCACCAGCCTGGCTTTCCTTGCAGGGCATGTGTCCTGCCTGCTGCTGTTTCTGGCTGAAGGCTTGATCTTGGCCCTCTCTGGCTTGGGCTCAACTTCTGGGACCCAAGGCCCCAAAAGCCAGAGTCCACATAGGCCATGGCCCTCTGGCGCCCCTCCCAAGGCCCCTGCCTCTCCTGGCTCTTTGCTCAGGCCAGGCTTGACTGCTCCTCCTTCCCTTCAGTTCTGGGGCAGTACCCTCACAACCTCTCTGTGGGCGCCCCCTTGGTTTTGAAGCTTTCCCCTTGGACCAACACTAGTGGGGCCTGGAACATGAGTTCCTTCCCGCACATACACTGTGGTCAACAGTAGAGGAACACACTGCCGCAGTGTGAAGAAGCCAGCCCACCTGGGGTCTTCCGATTCAGCAAGAAGATCAAGAATTCTAGAGCTGCTTAAACCCAGCATCAGCTGGAGACACAGTGGACTTGAGGGAGGGTTGGTCCCATTTCATGATACTGTCTTGACGAAGGCTTACCCTTCCACCCCCTACGTTCAAGGTGCTTTGTGGCCCAACTCCAAGGGATGTCATTCTCATTGAGTTTCCCAGAACATTCCTGGAATGACATCAGAACTGTCCCAGCCAGAGACTCGGGGGCTGTTTGTTTGGGTCTCTCTTTGTCCTTCTGCTTCAGCCACCAGCAACCCTGGAATGACTCGCAACTCCCCCACACTACCTACCCAAGGTGCAAAATGTGGCTGTGAGCCCTGGGCATTGACAGCTATAGTACATTTTCTGGCATTGGTCTCAAGCCTTTCATCAGGCTCTGGGGGCCTCTCCAGCTGGCAGTAACTGTTGTCTTAAAGGAGATGAGGCTGAGGACATTTGGAAGAGGGGCAGCTGTTGAAGGCATTATTGTATCAAGGGAAGTAGGAGGGTCCTCTGATGCCAAAGGCAGCCTTCTCAGGCTATTGCTTTCTTCCAGGAAGCCCCACCAACCCCACTGCCTGCTGCCTGGACAATACTCAAATCACAGCCTTAACAGTCTTTACAGGAGAGAGGCAGGGAATTGGGTTCAGATGAGAATGTAGAAAGGTGGGATCCAGCGATGCCCTGGGCCTGAGCCCCCAGGAAAGGAGGCTGCAGGAAGAGGGGGCAGGCAAAGCCTGTGTGCAGGGGGCTCCCTTGCCATTCCCAGGAGGGCAAGCCACAGCCTGGGTGGCTGGGGAGTTTGAGAACGGGAAGATCTGAGGATGTAGATCCCTGCACTTTGCTTTAAATTGACCAGCTGGAATTGGGAGATTCAGGAGACCCCCCCAGGGCCCAGGCTGGAGATGACAAGGACCTGCATTAAGCTGTAAGGAAACAAAGTGCCCCAGGGTGCAGGGGGAGGTGGGAGAGGGACAGAGGAACATAGGGGACATTGGCCAGGAGAGCATATTTGAGGAGGAAGTTGGAGTGCTGTTTGTGATGTTGGACAGAGAGGCTTATAACAGGAGCCTGTGTGTTCCCCCAAACTTCATCCCTGACTACTTGGTCCAACTCTTCTGTGACTCCTGAACTATGACTCTAGCCTTGTCACCCCAAGGCTCATAAATGTTTCCTAGCATCTCAGAATCCCAGGGGTTTTCAGCAGAAATCCTGAAGTGGTCCAGCTGTTGCTCATCTCATTTTGGGGGGTTACCTCCCACTGTTTGGTTTTATTGAATGTTCTGGTTTTGCTTTTGTCTTAACCTGGTCTAGCCCTGTCATCCCCAGCCCTGAGAAAAGGTCTTCAGAACCCTTGAGAAGGCAGGGCTGGCCCAGGACCCTCACAGCTCCCAGTGAGGTCTGAGCCTGGTACCTGGGTCAGCAGCCCATGTGGGGCCCCAGCCAAGCTGCTCACTCTGGTGCTGTCTCCCTGTTGTGTCTCCCACCGCCTTCCCTGCTGCGCCTGCCCCTCCCCGCCCCGCCCCGGAGTCATGCCCTCTAGCCCCCCGCTGGCGGCTGCCTCCTCCATGTCCCTCCCGGCCGCTGCCCCCACCACCAGCGTCTTCTCCTTCTCGCCTGTCAACATGATCTCCGCTGTCAAACAGAGGAGCGCCTTCGCCCCCGTGCTGCGCCCCCCGAGCTCCCCACCCCAGGCTTGCCCCAGAGCCCACGGAGAAGGGCTTCCAGGTGAGTGATCCACCCTGCCTCACTGTGGCAGGAAGGAGGGGCCCTTGTGGAGCAGCTGGGCTAGAGGGGCCCACTGCATCCGCATCTCACCAGTGCCTCATGCTGGCTGACCAGCTCTTCTTGGAGGACAGAGAGCAGGTAGCTCTGCTGGCCTCTGGCCCCCACTCCCCTGGCCTCCCAGCCTGGGATGGTCGCCACTCTGGATGCTCTCAATTGACCACTTGGCCAAGGGAAAGAGACTCAAGTCACAATTGATGAGGTCTAGAAACTACCCCAACACCCCATCCCCATCCAGCTGAGCCCAGAGCAGAGACCCTCGGAGCTGGTGGGCTGCACGCCTGCACCTGTGCCTCCCTGTGTCCACCAGAGGGTAGCACACACCACCGTGAGGGACTGGGTCGCTGACGTTGGAAGGGGACTGACCTTAGACGAGGCTTAGCCCAGCTTCCCTCACCACATTGTACAGATTAGGACTTGAGACCAGGTCATCTTCCCACATCCCATTCCTGAAATGGCTGTTCCCTCACTTTACTCACGTGCAGCAGAACCTTTGAACCAGCAGAACCTTTCCTATCCAAGTGGTGATTGGAAACTCACTGGGAGGACAGAGGAAGGGACAGGCTGTGGAAAAGGAGGAGGCAACAGGATGTGGGTGGGGCGGAACAGGTCCTTGTGTGTGGGGATAGTGGGGGCTGGGGCCAGTGTCTTCCCTGATAGGCTTACAGGTGTTTTCTTATCTGGCTAAGGGATGCTTCCACGGGATCCCCTAGGACTCAATCTGGCACACAGCAGGTGCTTAATAAATAGTCGAATTATTGAATGAATATATGAGTCAGAAGGGCACCGTTCACACCCACACAGAAGGCTGCAGTGCAGCTTGTGGGGCACTGATCTGGAAGAGGTTGGGTTAGAGCACATCCTATTGAGTATTCCCCAAGGCAATAATGGGTCAGAGCAACAGAGCTTAGGAAAGAATCAGTGTTGAAATTACGTAAGTGGCTATTGAAGAATTTGTCAGAGCCTTTCATGTGCCAGGGGACATTGTGAACCTTCTAGGAAACAGGAGATGCAAATTTATTTGAGCACAAAACTGTATTTTTCCAAGAGCATCTTGAGATTAGTTTCTGGGGAATGACCTTGAGATGCAGGAAGAGACAGCCTCATCGTTTCCTCAGCCTGATGTGGGGGCTGATGAGGCTGGGATGCTTGTCACAAGAGCAAGGCCAGTGGCTTGGGCCCCAGAGCCATCTCCAAATCCAAGGCAGGGGCAGGTGGGGCAGCCACCAGGCTGAGGCAGGGGAGGGGGCTGTGGACAATGCTCTATGGAGCCTCTGTGCTCCAGGGTCCCTGTATGAGAGTCCGGGGACACTGGAAAGAGGGTGGGAAAGCTCAGGGCCTGGGAGAACAACTGAGGATGATACCTGTCCGCGGCATCCCACAGAATCAACTGTTCTGGGGGCAGTCAGAGCACCTAGGTGCAGCCCAGAAACTTCTGAGAACTGTGCTAATGCCTGCCCTGCACACAGAATGGGGCCCCTTCCCACCAGGGACCCCCCTCTGCACAGCTCAGGCAGGCCTGTGATGGTGACTCAAATAATAACAGACTTTCGTGCCAGGGAGGGCGGGCGGGCAAGGGAGCTGCTAGGTGACCCATCCAGAGGGTAGAGGGTAGCCTATCTTCAGGGAAGGACTTGCCCAAGCAGGGTTTGAAGAAGGAGGCAGAGGTCCTTAGTTGGGGAGGAATGCCCTAGATAGAGAAGACCTTGGGCCAAAGGTGTGGGGGTGGGAAGGCAGAGATTTGGAGCCCACGTTCAAAACATTAATAACTTAACATGGCTGAGTACAGTGGCTCACACCTGTAATCCTAGCACTTTGGGAGGCCGAGGTAGGCAGATCACTTGAGGTCAGGAGTTCAAGACCAGCCTGGGCAACATGGTGAAACCTCATCTCTAAAAAAAAATACAAAAATGAGCTGGGTGTGGTGGCACATGACTGTAGTCCCAGCCAGTTGGGAGGATGAGGTGGGAGGATCACTTGAGCCCAGGAGGTCAAGGCTGCAGTGAGCCGAGATTGCGCCATTGCACTCCAGTCTGGCTAGCCTGGACAACAGAGCAAGACTCTGTCTCAAAAATAAATAAATACATAAATACATAAAAACATAACATACAAATATATGCCAATGATTTATTTAACTCATTAATGAGGGACATAACAGGATGACAAAGCAGCTTAAAGTAGAGACTGAAGCCAGTAAAACAAGGAGGGCTGAAATAAGATTGCTGGCTGCAAACTGCTTCTACAGAGCAATAAACTTGTAACCTTCCTCTGGGGATTGTCTTTTCTACCAATGAGAAATCATCTGCCATTTCTCAGCCTCCTCCAAGTGAACATCCATCCAATGAGCAAAGCCTGGGCCCTAACCAGTAATGTGAAGTCAAAAGACGTCACATGCCCCAGAAAAAGATGACTCTTAAGGTGGGCTTATTTGATAATGTTCTAGGTTGACTTCAAAAGGATACACAGTCACTTTTTTTGCCTTATTTCCAAGTTTTGGATATTTTTTCTTAGGTGTGTCTGGAGCTTAGAATGTGAGGCGTGGAGAGAACAGAGGGTCACCGATTTCTCCTGCCAGCAAGGAGAAGCATGGGGAGGGAGTCAGGCAGGTGTGGGGAGTGGTGGAGTGATGAATTTCATAGGTTGGGGAGGCAGACAGGATGCTGCTGTGGGTATGTCAGTCAGTACTCCTGGAGGCTGGCCTCTTTCCTTTTCTGCCCTGGTACATGTCCATGTGCTTGAGGAAGCAGATGGGCCCTCTGAAGGAGGCCACCCTGGGAGAAGGAGCCTGGGGTTGTCTCTGTCTTGAGGGAGGTAGGGAACAAGGGCGTGGGCTGCATCCCCTGAGCATCTGAGAGGCACCCCTCATCCCTGATCTGCAGTGCTGCCCCGGGCCAGAGCTAGGGATGGCTGACTGCCTTCAGAAAGTGCTATATCACTGCTGCCTGCTGTCTTCAGCCCAGAGAGTGACAGGCAGGTGGCTCCCCGGGTGGCACATGGCTTAATGGCTCCTTTCTCCTTGACTCTTGCAGACCAGTCTTTTGAGGATTCTGACAAGTTCCACTCTCCAGCCCGGGGGCTTCAGGGCCTGGCATACTCCTAATTACGGTAGGTCTCTGTCTGGGTCTGGCCTCCCGCGCCCCACCTGGCCCTGAGATGGGCTTGCTCTCTAAACACCTTCATCCCATGCTCAAGCCTCCCTGCTAGCAGCCCCACAGGGCTGGGGAGCTGGGGTCCAGGTCTTTCTCCCCAGGGCCCATCCAGACAGCTTTCTGAGGTACATAGCCCACCCCAGTAACCCAAGCTGACCGGGTAGAGAGAAGTGGCTTCGTGTTCCCTAGCAGCCAGCCTTCCTCCCCGACCTTCTCTCCCTCTCTCGCCCCACCAGGTCTGCAGCTGTTGTTCCCATGGAGCCCGGACTGGAGGTGCCTCTGGGATTCACAGCCACACCCTGGATGGTGGCACAGACAGATGCAGGGCCGGGGCCATGGGCAGACCTCAGCCCGTAAGCGGAATGGGGAGGGGCCTTCACCCCATGCTCAAGCCTCCCGCTAGTAGCCCCACAGGCTTCTCTCGCCTCCCTGTCTTGGGGTGGTCAGAAGCCCCAGCACTGTGCAGATGCTCTTGGCAGGAGAGCATCCCAGGGAGGTGCTGGGATTCGGGGCCTCGCTGTCTGGGTCTTGGTTCCTCTGAAAGAGATGGATCTTGTGCAGACAAGGGATGTCGGGTGAGGGGAGCATGGGATGGGGACTGTGGGAAAAAGGACAGCTCAGGGAGAAGTGACCTGGAAAGGTCCTGTTTGCATCTGACCCATCTCAAGTGGCCCAACATCCCAACTTCTGTGCAGCGAAAGGGCGGCGCCCCACAGCCTGGGGAGGCCTGCCCAGGCTCCCATGGAGCTTCCAACAGCTGCTTCGCCCTGCAGCTGCCCCCACTTCCTTTGAGACCTGCACTCTCATGCTTGCCGCATCATGCCTCCCTGTGGGGGCTTTGGGCATGGAGGAGGCAGAAGACGGGGTGCCAGGCCTCCTGTATTTGGATGTCTCATGGACTCTGGCCCACACACTCACAATGACTCTGGCTGGCTCCATGCAGTGGGCCCAGCTGCCCCCCAGGTGGCCTCACATTCTGCTCTGCTAAGTTTGGAGAAAACAGAACAATAAACCAGATGCAGGTGGTGCCCGCCCGGCCTCTCACCTGCCTCCTTGGTGTGAGTTTGCTTTTCTCAGCAGCCATTCAGCAGCTCTAGGGGCAGCTCCAAACCCTGCCCCCGGGAGCCCTCTTGCGCCTTGGGCTTTTGAAACAGCCCCAGAGTTTGACTACGCAAGTATTCCCTGCCCCACGTCTGTTCTTGGGGACTGTTGGGGGAGGGGGAGCAGGCTAGCAGGCCTGAGCTCTGCCTGGGAGCATAATAGGGCCACTGAGGACTCAGTCGCCCAGCTCTCTGGTCAGGACCAAAGTGGTGGTTGTCCAGACATTGCTGAGAACCAGGCCAGACCAAACCAAATTTGACCCAAATGTACAGAGGCTCAGAAATTAGATCCAATCCAACACAGAGGCTGCAGGGCCATGCCTGGGCTGGGTGGGGCAGCTTGTGGTTTCCAGGGCTGTTTATCTGAGCCACACCCCAACCCCATCCCACCCTACCGCCCCCAGGCCTAGGCACCTTATGGCTCACCTGTCTCAGAGTTTGGGTGGAAGGAGGGTAAGGAGGCAAGATTCCTATGCCCATTCACTCCACCACCCACCCCTCTAGGATGGGTCCCAGTTGTCCCCTGAGATATGTCCCCTGGATGATTGGCTGGCTGTCTGACCCTGAAAGCCACTTTTTTGACCTATGATCCAGTGAGCCCCGTGTCTAGCCCCAGGCCTCAGGCTTTCCTCTTTCTCTTCCTGGCCATTCTCCTGGCCTCTGGCCTTTGGACACCCTGGCCCTCTCAACCCATGCGTCCATGACCTGCAAATGCAACCTTCTGGACAGGCACACTTGCCAGGGCAGATGGGCTGGTCTTGTCTTTCAGAGTCCTCCACTTCTTTCTCTGGTGTTCTTGGCCAGCACCTGGGATTCATCTCTCCTGGACACAGGGCAAGAGGTCATGCTGCTTTCTGGTCATCCTGCCCCATTCTCAGTGCTTGCGTGGCCTCCAGCTCAGAGCACCAAAACCCATGCCCTGCTTTATTTGGCTCTGAGCAGTTCCTATTGCCCAGGGCCCTCCCAGCTGAGGTCCTGCAAAGTTCTAATCTGCACTGGACACAGGTGGTAACTGGATAGTGGTCACACTCTGGTTCCCAGGATGGGTCAGGTGCCATGGTGGATATATATGAGACATGATGTCTATCCCTAACAATCCCACAATGCTGCTCAAGCCACCGTTTGAGTCCACACTGTCCTTTTCCTTCATCCACAGCAGACATAGCTAATCAATTACCATGTTTGCAGTGGCCTGGATTGTGCCTCCCTAAAATCCATATGTTGAAGCATTAACCTCCAACGTGACTGTATTGAGGATGGAGTCTTTAAGGAGGTGATTAAGACTGGACGAGGTCATCAGAGTAGAGTCTTGATCCAATAGAATTGGTGCTCTTATAAGAAGAGTAAGAGACACCAGAGTGCTCTCTTTCTATCATGTAAGGACACAGAGAAGGCATCCGTCTGCAAACCAGGAAGAGAGCCCTCACCGGGAACCAAATCAACTGGCACCTTGGCCTGTGACTTCCAGCCTCTAGGACTGTAAGAAAACAAAATTCTGTGGTTTAAGACACCCAGTCCATGGTATTTTGTTATGGTAGCCCAAGCAAACTAATATAACATTTTTTTTTTCCATCTGTGAGCTGAGGGGTGCTTCCAGGAAATTAACCCTTTAGTGTTTCTGGCCAGCCCCTCCCACCTACACGGAGGAAAAATCACCAGTTAGGTTTTGTTGTAGAATATTGTTGGCAAATTCTGGGACAGTAATCCGAGGTGATGTGGACAGGACACCAACAGCTTCTGCTATGCCACAAAACCACCATGATCACAGAATCATTTTGAACAAAGCTACCGATCACAGTTGTTACTTGAGATGAAAACTATTAGCCAAGTCAATATCACACCAGGCCTTCTTGTAGTCTATAAATCAGCAAGTCAAACTGCTGACCATAAGTCAGTACAAGACGGGCCCGCCAGCAAACCTGGGCCTGTGTCTGGGTCTGTGACACCTTCTACAAAGCGACTGGGGCATCTTCTGGGCCTTGCGAATGGAACACCTTTCTGGACTTCCTACATTCTGTAGTCAATGAGGTTCCTTTCTCAATAGCACCAGCAATCCTCAGTCTGAAGATGACATTAAGCCGAGTGGCAGAAACTTGGCCTTGAGCTTACATAAATCTGTAATGGAGACCCACTACCCAATAAATGCTATCAAATGACCAGGTCTTAGTTTAGCTCAGTCCTGAGACCTTGCACACAAGTAGAAGTGATTCACTTGTTGGCATTCATCCCTACAGAGCCTGGATATCCCAGGCCAGTGATGAAAATCCTAACCTTAGCTCCAATTCCTATGTGAATATTGGTCAGGGTGGGATCATTCACCTGGAATGGAAGTTGTCTTTGTTTCAGTTCCCCCAGCAGCAGATCTTGGGGCAGGAGGTGGGTCCAGATGGTTTATTTGGGCCGCAATCCCAGAAGGCACCAGTCAGGGGAGCAGGGAAGGGAGGCAGCAGAGAGAAGGAAGCCCAATACAGAGTGCTACTGAGCACGCTGCTACTGTGAGGTTTTCTGAAGCTTAATCCCAGCTGGGAACTCTGGGAGGCTATAAAATGCATACCTCAGGAATTTTGCACCTGAGGAGCAAGGCAGTTGGGGTAGTTATACACCAATTCTCATCAGTCAGTGGTTAGGGCTTCTGGATGGAGTGGGAGGGCAGCACTAGCTTTCTGGCACTTCTCCAGTCTTCCCCACAGGTGGTAAAACAGTCCAGTAGCTAGGGAAAACACTCAGACAAAGAGAAGCAGGAGCTGACAGTTGGAATCAGACAGGTGTACACAGAGGAGGTAAAGATGAGGGGATGTGGGTGGGGCACACACCTGGAGGTGGTCTCTGACAGTCATCAAAGGGAAGATGGTTTTTTCTACTTAAAGTAAGTTTGGAGTGGGCATGGATTTTTCCTTTATCTGCAGGTCCCACCTCTACCTGGGACCAGGTGACAGAAACTGCCCAGGCTATTTCTAGTTGAAGTACCAAGATGCCAGATGACAAAGGAGTCCTTCTCAGTATCAGCCCACCCCCAGGCTTCTAATGGGGGTGGAAGTAGAATGGGCATCAGACCCTTGACTGCTCACCCTTCGGAGAGAGTGCGTCTCCACTAAGTCCTCTGCTTTCCTCTTGCAAATATTTTCCAGCAGAACCAGGCTGCTGCATTTTGCATCTGACCCTGCGGACCAGAGAGCTTCTGGGGCTACATTTTGGCTCAGACAGGACCTGCTATAGACAGGTCTCACTGGCTCAAGAGAAGCCAGGCAGCAGCTTTCACCAGCCCTCTGCTGACTATTCTGCAAAATATCATTCTCCCTGCCCCCGCCCATATTGGCAGAGACTTTTAACTTCTTCCAAAAAGAAAAATCCCCTAGAGAAATGGAAATTGCTGTGCAGTATGGAAAGGATGGTCTTTTAAAAAAATATGATGTTAGGCCGGGCATGGTGGCTCACGCCTGTAATCCCAACACTTTGGGAGGCCGAGGCGGGTGGGGATCATGAGGTCAGGAGATCGAGACCATCCTGGCTAACACAGTGAAACCCCTGTCTCTACTAAAAAAAATACAAAAAAATTAGCCGGGCATGGTGGCGGGCGCCTGTAGTCCCAGCTACTTGGGAGACTGAGGTGGGAGAATGGTGTGAACCTGGGAGGCGGAGCTTGCAGTGAGCCGAGATCATGCCACTGCACTCCAGCCTGGGTGACAGAGCGAGATTCCATCTCAAAAATAAAAAAAAAAAAAAAGATGTCAGAGCCCAGGCAGCTACTTGGGAGGCTGAGGCTGAGACAGTAGGATTGCTTGAGCCCAGGGGTTTGAGGCCAGCCTGGGCAACAAGTGAGACCCCCCCCATCTCTCAAAAAAGAAAATGGTGTTGGGTTAATTGGATAGTCATATGCAAAAGTTGCATTTGACCTCTACCTCACACCATACACAAAAATCAGTTCCAGGTGGATCATGGATGGAACTGTGAAACCTAAAGCAATAAATCTTTATGCCCTTGAAGACAGACTAGAAGCTTTTTGCCGGAGTGATATCCAAGGTCTATTTCCCTACCCACATGACCAACTTTGGATTAAAGCAAGCACTGGACATATTTGAAATGGTTCAAATGGTCCCCAAAGTCTCTTTTCACTTCTCTAGAACTTTTCCAAATAGGAAAAAGTTCACAGTTCACAGTGTCTTTCTACCCGAGGAGAGACTAGGTCTTCACAGTTAGTGATTCCCCGAAGCTCTTAACTGCTTATCCTGGGGCAGCTGCCTTCCCCACCCTGTCCACAGCTCCCTCCTCTGCTACCACCTCAGTGGTAGTAACAACACCCACTGGATGATGGAAGGGAATGGGCCACCTCCTTGGAGCCACCAGCCTAGAAGTTGGCTGTTCACAAGAAGACCTTCAACATGAGAGTCCTGATGGGTACGAGGCATCGACCACAAATATGGACCTAGGATCCTCTTATCACCCCTCCCATGCTCCCCTTCTCTTCTCTCTCATTATGAGGTGTGTGTGTGTGTGTGTGTGTGTGTGTGTCAGGGTTTCGCTCTGTCACTCAGGCTGGAGTGCAGTGACACAATCATAGCTCACTGTAGCCTCGAACTGCTGGGCTCAAGCAACTGTCCTGCCTCAGCCACTTGAGTAGTGGGGACTACAGGTACCACACCTGGCTAATTTTTGGGGGGTAAGAGATGGAGGTCTCACTATATTGCCCAGACTAGTCTCAACCTCCTGGGCTCAAGTGATACTTCTGCCTCAGACTCCCACAGTGCTGGTATTACAGGCATAAGCCACCACGCCTGCCTTCATTATGAGATTTTTTTTTTTTTTTTGGAGACGGAGTCTTGCTGTGTCGTCCAGGCTGGAGTGCAGTGGCCGGATCTCAGCTCACTGCAAGCTCCGCCTCCTGGCTCAAGTGATCCTCCTGCTTCAGCTCCCAGAGTAGCTGGGACCACAGGCACATACCACCACACTTGGCTAATTTGTGTGTGTGTGTTTTGTAGAGACAAGTTTCTCCATGTTGCCCAGGTTGGTCTCAAACTCCTGGGCTCAAATAATCCACCTGCCTCAGCTTCCCAAAGTGCTGGGATTACAGTTGTGAGCCACACGCCCAGTCATTAGATTTCTGATAACCAGAATTTCTTAATTGAATGTAGTCTAAGTTATCAGTCTTTTCTTTATGGTTAGTGTTTCTTGTATGCTTTTAATTTATTTATTATTTTGCTTCACGCTTCCCCTCCCCTTTTGTATGCTTTTAAACGAATCTTCAGTGGGTGCGGTGGCTCATACTTGTAATCCTAGCACTCTGGGAGGCCAAGGTGGGCGGATCACTTGAGGTCAGGAGTTCTTCAAGACCAGCCTGGTCAACATAATGAAACCCCATCTACCCCGTCTCTACTAAAAATACAAAAATTAGTTGGGCATGGTGGCGTATGCCTGTAGTCCCAGCTACTCAGGAGGCTGAGGCAAGAGAATCACTTGAACCCAGGAGGCAGAGGTTGCAGTAAGCTGAGATCACACCACAGCCTGGGCAACAGAATGAGACCCCATCTCAAAAAAATTAGTTGATTAATTAAATTAAATTAAAATAAATTTTAAAATCTTCACTTACACCAAAGTCAAGAAGATATTTTAGAATTTTTCTTGTTTTTGGCTTTTATATTTAGGTCCACAATCCAACTAAAATTTATTTTTATGTACAGTGTAAGCCAGAGATCAAATTTAATTTTTTTCATATGGTTAGCCAATTGACCCAGCACTATTTACTGAAAGGAGTATATTTTCCCCCACTTCATTGAACTGAAGTCTTTGTTAGAAATCAGATGTTCATATATGTGTGTGTCTGTCCTGGATTTTCTATTCTGATCCATTCATCATTTTATCTACCTCACACCAATGCCACATTATCTTAATAACTTTAGATGTATAGTATGTTTTGATATATAATATGGCAAGTCATCCAACTTAATTCTTCCTTTCAAAATTTTTTATTTTTAGTTTTAATTTTTTATAGATATAGGGCCTCACTATGTTACCCAGGCTGGTCTTGAACTTCTGGCCTGAAGTGACCCTCCTGCCTTAGCCCCCCCAAAGTGCTGGTATTACAGGCTTGAGCCACCATACCCGGCCTGTTCAACTTAGTTCTTCATAATTATGCCAGCTACGTGTGGTCCTTTTCATTTCAATGCAAATTTTATAATCAGTTTATTAATATCTATTTTTTAAACTGGTGGGCAGATTGCCTGAGCTCAGCAGTTCAAGACTAGCCTGAGCAACACAGTGAAACCCCATCTCTACTAAAATGTAAAAAATTAGCCGGGCTTGGTGGCATGCACCTGTAGTCCCAGCTACTCAGGAGACTGAGGCAGGATAATTTCTTGAACCCTGGAAGCAGAGGTTGCAGTGAGCGGAGATCGCACCACTGCACCATAGCCTGGGCAACAGAGCGAGATTCCATCTCCAAAAAAAAAAAAAGCCTGCTGGATTTTCATTGGGTTTACATTAAATTTACAAGCTAATTAATGGAGAATTGATGTCTTTAAAATATTGTGCATTTCAATCTATGAATATTGTATATCCTTCCATTTATTTAGATCTTTTAAAACTTCCCTTAATAATGTTTTATAGACTTCTGTATGAAAGTTTTACACATATTTCATTTATTTCTATTTGATTATTTTGTGGTATTATAAATAGTATCATTTTCTTAATTTTATTTATTTGTTGTGAATATACAGAAACACAATGGATTTTTGTATAATTACCTTGTATCCAGCAATCTTGCTTAGCCACTTATCCTTAGATTATCTTGGATTTTCTTAGCTACATAGTTATGGCATCTACAAAAAAGGACAGTTTCATTTCTTCACTTGCAATCCTTTTTTTTTTTATTTTTACTTATTTTTCTTGCTGAAATGCACTGGCTGCAACCTCTAATAAAATGTTGAATAGAAGTAGTGAGAGTGGACATCTTTGTTTTGCTCCTGATTCTGGAGGGCAAACTTATAATATTTCACCATTAAGCATCATGTTTGGTTTATAGATATCCTTCTATTCCTAATTTTCTAAAAATGTTTGAAAATTGTAAATAGATGCCACATTTTATGAAATATTTTTCTACATATATTAAGTAATCAAATTACTTTCTCCATTATTTCATTAATGTGCTGAGTTACATTAATTACATGTCTAATTTTAAGCCACTGCATTAGCTAATTATATGTTTAATTGTAAATGGCCATATATTATTATTATTTTTTTTTGTTGTTGTTCGAGTGATTCTCCTGCCTCAGTCTCCTGAGTAGCTGGGATTACAGACGCGCACCACCATGCCTGGCTAATTTTTGTATTTTTAGTACAGATGAGATTTCACTGTGTTGACCAAGCTGATCTGGAACTCCTGACTTCAAGTGATCTGCTCTCCTTGGCCTCCGAAAGTGCTGGGATTACAGGCATGAGCCACCATGCCTGGCCTTATTCTTTATACAAGGTATACCAATTATTAACACAGAGCCCATTTGCTCTTTCTCTCTCTTCCTCTCTCTGCACTGCTCTCTAAGAAGGCACTTACTGGGCCTCGCCCTTCCCTGCTTCTCCTGGAGAAGTGAGGCTTTCTGCAGACCACCTCAGTATCTCACACTGCCATGCTGGCTTCAGCTACCTTCTGGGAGCAGTGAAGGGAAAAACACAAGAACAAACACAAATTAATCTCTCACTAAGTCATTCTACTTTGATTCTAACCCATCTTTTACCATTCTATTCCAACCATTAAGATTCAAACCCGGCTGGGCTCCTTAGTTCTGGGTCCCCTCTGTCGGAAATCCGGAAGAGTCCTCGTGAGTCCTCTGTTCAGGAGCCCCGACCACTCACTTCCAAAGGCGAAGGTGCTCAAAGCTCCCCTCCTTGCCTCACCTTGGCAGCGGGGCACAGAGAGGGTAGGAGGTCCTGGGTTTGGAGCTGCAGAGACTGCCAAGCAGAATGGGTAGGAGGGTCTCAGAGACTCCCACTGAAGACAGAATGGAAGAGAATTCATGACTCTAAAGATGCAGGAGAGGCTGCCTAGCAGGGCGGGAACAGAAACAAGACTGTTTTGTTTGTATACAATCCTTGAGTATTTTATTCCTTGAGAGAGAAGGCGCCAAGTGTTTACAGAGGAAGGAAAGCTGGCCATCCAGTAGCAGATTTGCTGTTCCCTGGGGCTCAGCATCCCAGCATCTTCATTCTCCACAGCCTCTCCTGCCCCTCTCCTGCCAGCCTGGGAGCGAGAGCTGCCCCGATGCACCCTCAGCTGGCAGGGTGTGAGGAGGAGGCTCAGGCTAGGATGCCGGGGCTCCGGGCAGTCATTCCATAAGTCCAGTTCCTGAAGGGCTGATTCATGTAGGGAAGAAAAACCCTCTGACTTGGCTCCTGCCCTTGCTGCCTCTCTGGGGGTTCCACCCATCTAGGAGCCTGCCCCCTCCACGCACCCACCCGCTCACCCAGAACTGAGTTCACCTTTAGGTGGGTGGGGGAGGCTCCAGCCACTCTCAGGCTGGCACTGCCTCAAGCCCAGCCAGCGCTGGCTTCTGTGGTGAAAGCTGGTTTGTCTGGGCTGCTCCCCAGGGCCTTCCTGGAGCTGGGCCTGGAGGTTGACCTTGCCAAGACAAACTGTGGCTGCCGGTGGAATGTGGTTGAGTGGTTGAGCAGGCCCAAACCTGGCAGGTCTGTCTGTGGTGCCCCCACAGATTCCACAGCACAGAGCCCTACAGAGTCAGGCGGGGCCAGGAACAGGTACCAAGAGACTTCCAGGCACCTCTCTGTCCCTTGTTGAGTGAGGCGGGGGCAGCCTCTCTTTTGGTCTCAACTGGAAGTGAAAAAGGCTATCATCAAGTGTCAAGGTTGACAGAATTCCTCAACCCACTTCCTCTGGGAAGCGGCTGTGCAGGAGAAGGCATGGTGGGGAGGGGGTGCGGGGAGGAGTGTGCGCCTGTGTGGGTGTGAGCATAAAGCAGGAGTTGCCAGGAGAAGAGAAAGAGCTCCAGCAAGACCTCTTCTTCCCTTAACACAGCCCGGTGAGATGGGGCTACATTGCTGTTAGAGCCACAGTTTGTTTGTTTGTTTGTTTGTTTGTTTGTTTGTTTTTTGGAGACAGGGTCTTGTTCTGTCGCCCAGGTTGGAGTACAGTGGCACTGTCTCAGCTCACTGCAGCCTCTACCTCCTGAGCTCAAGCAATCCTACCTCAGCTTCCTGAGTAGCTGGGACTATAGGCATGTGCCACCACACCCAGCTAATTTTTCTATTTTTTTAGAGACAGGGGTCTCGCTATGTTGCCCAGGATAGTTTTGAACTCCTGCCCTCAAGCAATCCTCCTACCTCTACCTACCAAAGTGCCGAGATTACAGATGTGAGCCACCGCGTCCAGCCAGATCCACAATTTGTTCAGCACATGCCATCAGCCCATTATTTTAGGTGAGGTTCGCTGGACGCAGAGCCTGAAATGGGGATTTGGGTGCACATGGAAGGGCTCTTTGGACAGAAAGGAGAGAAGAAAGCAGAACAGGGCAGGGGAAAGAGCTGGGCAAGAATACGGTCTCTGCAGGAGACCAGCACAGTCCCACACTGAGCCTAAGCATGAAGGGCACCTCAGTTGGACCCTGCCGTGACAAGGAGATGCCTCTAATATCCCTGAACCTGTCAACCACTGGCTGCAGGCTGCCAGAGGGTAGTGGAGATTTAAACCTCCTGGGCAAAGAAGCTCCCATTTGGCCAAGGGCAGTACTTAGGAGAAGGGGGAAGCTGTGAGCTGTCAGCAGCCAACACTCACCACAGCTGGGGGTGAGCACAGTGGCTGGTAAGGATCTGGTGGAACTCTAAAAGCCTCCACTCTACCCCTCTACCTAGTAAATCCAAGACCAGGAGCAACGCCCATCTTTATACCAGCCCTACTTCTTGGATGGCAAGGATTCCCCTTCTGTTTCAAGTGGGGCTTATAGAGAATGTCCTGGACCATTGACAAACAAAGGGCAGGAATCCACCCAGGGAGATCAGGTGATGCTCAACAGAGCTGTGCAGCAGAGGTGGACACACACAGCAAGCACGCAGTTGACTCAATCATAGTGACTCCTTGGGAGGGCCATGGTTGCTGTCCACATCAGCTCTGCTGGCTCAGGACTCCCGTCATTGCCTTGGATGTCTCTGAAAGCTGACTCACTCTTCTGCTTGTCCTCCCACCTACACCCTACCCAGGTTGAGCCCCATTTCCCTTCTCTTCTGCCTCCAAGATCAGTGACACGGAGCCAGTCCCCAAGGTAGGGTGAGGGCTGGCAGTCTTGCTGTTTCTCTAGTCTCTTTCCAAGATCTCACCTTGGCATCTGCTCCTGCTTCCCTGTGGTCTTCCCTTTTCATATTCAAGAAGGTCGTGGCTCACGCCTGTAATCCCAGCACCTTCCCTTTTCATACTTAAGAGAGTGGTGGCTCACGCCTATAATCCCAGCACTGTGGGAGGTCGAGGTGGGCTGATCACTTGAGGTCAGGAGTTCGAAACTAGCCTCGCCAATATGGTGAAATCCCATCTCCATTAAAAATATAAAACTATTAGCCGGGTGTGCTGGGGCATGCCTGTAATCCCAGCTACTTGGGAGGCTGACGCAGAAGAACTGCTTGAACCCAGTAGGCGGAGGTTGCAGTGAGTCAAGATCAAGCCACTGCACTCCAGCCTGGGTGACAGAGCAAGACTCCGTCTCAAAACAAACAAACAAACAAACAAAAGAAAGGAACCTGTTTCCAAAAACAAAACAAAACAAAAACTATGAGTCTGCTCTGTTTCTCCTTCTGCAATGCCCGGCAGCCACCTTAATTTCCCTTAGGCAATAGGGACACTACTGACTGAGTAGGGGAAGCTCACGGAAATTAGAACAAAGGGGCAAAGGGAAGTCCAAGGGACTCGGTGCAGTGGCCAGAGAGGAAGGACAGCAGCGTCCTCTGGGAGGGTGAGCCCCAGAAAGAGGCGCCCCACAGGAAAGATGACAGGAGGTGGAGGGAGCATGAGGGGAAAAGAAAACGTGTGAAAAGCACCTCATGCCCCAAAAAACAAAACAAGAAAAGTTGAGACTTCCCAGGAAATGGGATGATGTCGTTTTGCCATTTCTTCTGCTAAGTATAATTTAAAATCCTAAACGGCTCACACCTGTAATCCCAACACTTTGGGAGGCTCAAGTAGGAGGATCACTTGAAGCCAGGAGTTCGAGACCAGCCAGTGCAACATAGTGAGACCACCTGTGCTACAAAAGAAAAATTAGCCAGGCGCGGTAGTGCACACCTGTAGTCCCAGCTACTCAGGGAACTGAGGTGAGAGGATTGCTCGAGGCCAAGAGTTTGAGATTATAGTAGCACCACCACACTCCAGCCTGAGCAACAGTGAGACCTTGTCCCTTAAGTAAATAAATAAATAAAAATAAAAAATCAAACCCTGGACATTATATATGAAATAAGCATAAGCAGATTCTGGGGGGAGAAACAGGATTCTGAATAGTGGAGAAAAAGAGGCAGATTATCTAGAGGCCTCTGCACCGCAGGAAAGACATGGCAGAGAGTCCCCTGGGTTTTCTTTCTGTTCCACATATTCTAGATTTGGAACTTAAGAAGCTGGCAACCCAGCAATGCCAAGGTATGCCAAAAAAGAAAAAAAAGCCCCAATAAAAATCTGCTCCTCTAGCCAACGGACCAAGTGAACAGCAACCTAGTAAAGCTGAAACCAAGACACAGAAACCACTCTATTTCAGCCAAGCCTCGCAGAATCAACTGCGGCCCCACCTACATCCGCACAGCAAAGGCCCAGTGGAGAGCCTAAATTCCACCCTCCCAAGGCTGCAATGAGGTTCTCCAGCTAAGGGAGGAGACCACTGCTACTCCTGCCGCCCTCCTCCCCCGACCTTGCCTAGTTCAAAGACAGGAGACAAGAGAGAGAGAAACAAAAGTAAGATAAACAGCCAGACAACCTTGGCACCACCACCCAGTCCTAGGAGTTAAACAAAGTCATAATAATAACATCAACCCCTGGCCTAAACTACTTGTGTTAGCTGTCAATTCCAGACACTGTATGAAAAAAGCATTGTAAAACTTTCTGTTCTGTTAGCTGATGCATGCAGCCCCCAGTCACGTTTCCCACGCTTGCTCGATTTATCACGACCCTTTCACGTGGACCCCTTAAAGTTATAAGCCTTTAAAAAGGCCAAGTATTTCTTTCTTGAGGAGCTCGGCTCTTAAGATGCGAGTCTGCCGACGCTCTCGGCCGAATAAAAAACCTCTTCCTTCTTTAATCCGGTGTCTGAGGAGTTTTGTCTGTGGCTCGTCCTGCTACACAACAACCACTACCAGAGCAGTGCCAGTGAAGACCCGGCAGAGGGTTGAGCCGTCCATCTGTGTCAGCCAGCAAAGCGGCCTCCTCCATGCTCCACAGTCTCACTAGTACCACCACCATGCTGGGAACCACGTGAAGAACCTGGATTTCCAGCCTGTACTCTCCAGTAAAGAGGTGCCTCTCCCACTTCCTGCTGAGATGTGTCATAGGAAGCCTTGTGGAGAGTCAGAATTTGTGCCATGGCCCAGAGCAATTTATTAGACCACTTACCCTGCCTCTTCGCCCCCCAGCTGTGGTGTCAGTGAAGATCACAGCTGGAGTCAGACTTGCCACCTTTGCCCATCAGTAAAATGGAGCATCTGCCCCCTACAGGTGTCAATAGAAGTCATTTTTTACCTCCACCTGGCAGGGAAGACCCGACCCTACCCCTCACCACCCTGCCTTGCCCTGCCAGACAGATTGGTGTCAGATAAAAGCCAGCTAAAACATAAACTTTATATTTATTTATTCATATTTTTCCATTTTATTTTTAAAGACAATCTTGCTCTGTCACCCAAGCTGGAGTGCAGTGGCATGATCACAATTCACTGCAACCTTGAACTCCTGGGCTCAAGCAATCCTCCCCTCTCAGCCTCCCAAGTAGCTGGGACTACAGGCATGCACCACCACACCCTGCTAAAACATAAAGTTTAAATAAGATCCGGAGTCTGATAACACAATACAACAAGGTCCAAGTTTCAGGCCAGGCACAGTGAATCACACCTGTAATCCCAGCACTTTGGGAGCCTGAGGCAGGAGGATCACCTGAGGTTGGGAGTTCGAGACCAGCCTGACCTACATGGAGAAACCCCGTCTCTACTAAAAACACAAAAATAGCCGGACATGGTGATGCATGCCTGTAATCCCACCTGCTTCGGAGGCTGAGGCAGGAGAATTACTTGAACCTGGGAGGTGGAGTCTGTGGTGAGCCAAGATCGCACCATTGCACTCCAGCCTGGGCAACAAGAAGGAAACTCCATCTCAAAAAAAAAAGTCCAAGTTTCAACCAAAAATCACTTATCATGCCAGGAACCAGGAAGATCTCAAACCAAATAAAGAAAGGTCATCTATTGGATGTAACACCAAGATGCTTGGATTAACTGATGAAGATATTAAAGCAGTCATGATCAAGATACTTCAACAAACAACTAAGAATATGCTTAAAACAAATGAAAAAAATTGCCTTAGCAAAGAAATAGAAAGTTTCTGAAGAAGTAGACGATAACAAGAGCCAAGTGGAAACACTGGAACTGAAAAAACAGAATCACTAAAATTTTTAAATTCAGTGGATGGGCTCAACAGCAAAATGGAAGGTACAAAGGAAAAAATCCATAAACTCAATGACAGAATAACAGAAATGGCCAAATCTGTAAAGAGAGAGGACAGACTAAAAAAAAAAAAAAAAAAAAAAAAAAAAAATGGATAAAGAGAACCTCAGAGACTGTGGAGGTATAACAAAAGAGCTAACATTAGTGTCACTGGAGTTCCAGAAGGAGAGCAGGGCTGGGTGCGGTGGCTCATGTCTGTAATCCTAACACTTTGGGAGACTGAGACAGGAGGATTGTGTGAGCTCAGGAGTTCAAGACCAGCCTGGGCAACATGGTGAAACCTTGCCTCTACAAAAAATACAAAAATTAGCCACACATGATGGCATACACCTTAGTCCCAGCTACTCAGGAGGCTAAGGTGGGAGGATGGCTTGAATGTGGGAGGCAGAGGTTGCAGTGAGCTGAGACTGTACTGCTGTACTCCAGCCTGGGCAATAGAGTGAGACCCTATCTCAAAAAAAAGAAAAGAAAAAGAAAGACAAGAAAAGAAAAAAAGAAAAGAAGAAAAATACTCAAAGAAATAGTGGCTGAAAATTTCCCAGTTATCACTCATGTAATAAGGGCCTTTAGCCACTGAAACATTGTTTTCTTTTTCTGGGGGGGAGGGGTTGTTCTGTTTTGTTTTTTTGTTTTTGTTTTGAGACGGAGTCTCGCTCTCTCGCCCAGGCTGGAGTGCAATAGCGCAATCTCAGCTCACTGCAACCTCCGCCTCCCACGTTCAAGCGATTCTCCTGCCTCAGCCTCCCAAGTAGGTGGGACTACAGGCACACACCACCATGCCCAGCTAATTTTTGTATTTTCAGTAAAGACGGGGTTTCACCGTGTTGGCCAGGATTGTCTAGATCTCTTGACATCGTGATCCGCCTGCCTTGGCCTCCCAAAGTGCTGGGATTACAGGCATGAGTCACCATGCCCAGCT
>NW_012115366.1:1984175-1990545 GCF_000951035.1 Colobus angolensis palliatus | reverse complement strand
CCGCCTGCCTTGGCCTCCCAAAGTGCTGGGATTACAGGCATGAGTCACCATGCCCAGCTGCTGGTTTTTTTTTTTTTTTTTTTTTCCCTGCCTTTCCCTCAACCTTCCCTGCCACTATGCCAGTTTTGAAATTTTTTTTTTTTTTTTTTTTGAGACATTCTCACTCTGTTTCCCAGGCTGGAGTGTAGTGGCGCGACAATAACTTACTATAACCTTGAACCTCTGGGCTCAAACAACCCTCCTGCTCAGCCTCCTCAATAGCTGGGACTACAGGCATGTGCCATCACACCCAGCTAATTTTTTAATTTTTTGTAGAGATGCAGTCTCGCTGTGCTGCCCAGGCTGATCTTGAATTCCTGCAATCCTCCTTCCTTGGGCTCCCAAAATTTGGGATTATAGGCATGAGCCACCATTCCCAGCGCTGAAACACTTTTTGAAGCTTGTATTGGTAACCTAATACAAGTAAGTCATCAGGGGTGTCTATATTTCATATAGCTGTGTTTCTAATAAAGCTGTAATTAAAAGAACATTTGTAACTTAAAGTTCTAAGATGCCACTCAGAATTGAGTGTACCCCCCCAATTCTTCTTCTCACATGCACATTTTAGTGATAGTTTTAAATTAAATTTTGAACCTGTGGTTTGTTTTGTTTTTTTCTGAAACAGGGTCTCACTTTCTCTACCAAGCTGGAGTGCAGTGGTGCGATCTTGACTCACTGCAACCTGTGCCTCCCAGGTTCAAGCGATTCTTGTGCCTCAGCCTCCCAAGTAGCTGGGATTACAGGCATGCACCACCATGCCCGACTAATTTTTGTGCTTTTAGTAGAGACGGGGTTTCACCATGTTGGCCAGGCTGGTTTCGAACTCCTAACCTCAGAAGATCTACCCGCCTTGGCCTCCCAAAGAGCTGGGATTACAGGCGCGAGCCACTGCATCCGGCCAAGCCTGTGCTCTTTATTTCCTCCATACTGCTTCATAAACTTGGGGGCATTGAGCTTGGGACTTATCTCGCAGAGGCTGAAACCACCTTTGTCTTCCTCTCCATGGAAATTAAATAGGTTTCATGTCAAGCATAGTACTTGTGGTGTCTGTACAAATTAGAAAAAGGTATCTCTTCCTCAAGCCCCCCCCCCAAAAAGTGTTATGTTAATATTTATTCCTTAACAACAGTAATTAAGATAAACGTACAGGAGCACTCGCCCCTCCCCCAAAGCTGAGAGCCTTCGTGTCACCTGATATATTAGCTGAAGCAATATTCCTAGGTGAGAAATGTGTTTCCATAATCCAGAGGCCACCAAGCACAGTGCTTCCTTATTTGTGGCAGGGAATACAAGATACAGCAATTAGTCGCTAACTTTGGAGGAGATATCCTGGCATGCCCTTGGCCAACAGACCCTGCAAAACTTGACCAAAATGGCAGGTCCCTGAATCCTCCCAGGGTTTATCTCCCACCATCTGGATTGCATGTGTCTCACCAAGGCCTCCAGTGTGCTAGCCATGTTGTGCTCATCCTGCCTGCCTGCATGATGTCAGTAACACAAAGGGTCACTGCAGTGTCTGCGTGACATATTGATGGTACAGATACCTTCAAACTATATTATGATAGAGACCAGGAAAATTAACATAGCCCTAGAGCAAAACACTGAGCTAATATTTATGTGAATGAGGACAGTTTCCGATCTTCTTTTCTAATTGGGATGGAACTCTAATATAAAATCCACCACCATAACAAACTAAAGGAGAAAAAAATACATGGTCACCTCAATAGATGCAGAAAAAGCATTTGACAAACCTAACATCTATTATAAAAATTCTCAGCCAGCTGGGATGAGAAGAAAACCTCCACAACATGAGAAAGGGCATCCATGAAAACCTAACAGCTAACCCCAAACTGAATGTTTTTGCCCTAAAATTAGGAACTTGCCCCAAAATTAGGCAAGGATGCCCACTCTTACCACTCTTGTTTGTGCTTCTTTGATCTGAAAATATATGGCTTTCACAAAATTTGAGCAGTTTTCAGTCATTGTTTCTTAACTTTCATTTAACACAGTACTGGAAGTCCTAGCAAGTGTGACAAGGCAAGAAAAAGAAAAGTCTTAATATTGAAAGGAAAAAATAAAATTATTCCCACTCACAAATGATATAATCATCTGTGCATAAAATCCTAAGGAATATATATATGTATTTGGAAAAAAACAGCTCCATGGCCAAGCATGGCAGCTCACACGTGTAATCCCAGCACTTTGGGAGGCCAAGACAGGAGAATTGCTTGAGGCCAGAAGTTCGAGACTAGCCTGAGCAACATAGGGAGACTCCATCTCTACAAAAAAATGTTTAAAATGGCCAGAAATAGCGGTGTGTGCCTGTGGTCCCAGCTACCTGGGAAGCTGAGACAGGAGGATCACTTGAGCCCAGGAGTCTGAAGCAGCAGTAAGTTGGATTGTGCCACTGCAGCATAGAGCCTGGGCAATAGAGCGAGATAGCTGTCAAGAAAAAAAAAAAAAAAGCTTCTACCTAATATTCAAGTTAATCAAGATCACAAGATTTGAGATCAATATACAAAAATCAACTACAGTTCAATATATTAGCAAGGAACAATTAAAAACAAAATTTAAAAAATAACACCTGCATTTGTTTGCTAGGACTGACATTAAAAAGTACCACAAACCAAGTGGCTAAAACGACAGAGATTTATTTTCTCACAGTTCTAGAGGGTAGAGGTCAAAGATCAAAGCATCAGCTGATTTGGTTTCTCTTAAAGCCTCTCTCCTGGCCCTACAGGTGCCTACCTTCTCCCTATGTTTTCACATGGTGGACAGAGAAAGCTCTTGTGTCTCTCTCCTCTCCTTTTCCCCTTTTTTTTTTTTTTTTTTTTGAGACAGTCTCGCTCTTTTGCCCAGGCTGGAATGCAGTGGCGCAGTCTGGGCTCACTGAAACCTCCACCTCCCGGGGTTCAAGTGATTCTCATGCTTTAGCCTCCTGAGTAGCTGCAATTACAGACTCACGCCACCAACCCCAGCTAATTTTTGTTTTTTTAGTAGAAATTGGATTTTGCCATGTTAGCCAGCCTGGTCTCAAACTTGTGACCTCAAGGGATCCACCCACCTTGGCCTCTCAAAGTGCTGGGATTACAGGTGTCAGCCACCGCGCCAGCCTCTCTCTCTTCTTAAAGGGACACTAGTCATACTGGATTAGGGCCCACCCATGTGAACTTAATTACTTAATTACTTCTTTAAGGTTCTGTCTCCAAATACAGTCACAATCTGAAGTACTGGGGGTTAGGACTTCAGCATATGAATTGGGGTGACATAGTTCAGCCCATAAAAATACCATTGATAAGAGCTCAAAAAATGAAATACTTCAATATAAATCGAACATAAGGATGTGCAGGATCTGTATGCTGGAAACTACAAAACGCCAATGAAAGAGATAGAAGAAGACCTAATAAGCGAATAAACACACAGTGTTCAAGGATTGGAAAGCACAGTCAGTATAGTTTTGTTTTGTTGTTGTTGTTGAGACAGTCTTGCTCTGTTGCCTGGGTTGGAGTACAGTGGCATGATCTCGGCTCACCAAAATCTCCGCCTCCCAGGTTCAAGCAATTCTCCTGCCTCAGCCTCCTGAGTAGCTGGGATTACAGGCACACACCACCATGCCCAGCTAATTTTTGTATTTTTTAGTAGAGACAGGGTTTCACTGTGTTGGCCAGGTTGATCTCAAACTCCTGACCTCGTGATCCGCCCACCTCAGCCTCCCAAAGTGCTGGGATTACAGGCATGAGCCACCACACCCAGCCTCACAGTATAGTTAAGATGCCAATTGTCCCCACGTTGACCCACAGATTTAATGCAATTCCAATCAAAATCCTAGCAAGATTCTTTGGAGAGAGACAAACTGAATCTAAAATGTGTATGGAAAGGTAAGAAGACAATTAATAGCCAAAACAAGTTTGAAAAGCAAAAGGCATGGGATTCACACTGCCCATTTGTGTGTGTATGTGTGTGTGTTTCCCAGATTGATGTTCGTTTGTTTGTTTTTGAGACGGAGTCTTGCTCTGTTGCCCTGGCTGGAGTGCAACAGTACAATCTTGGCTCACCACAACCTCTACCTCCCAGGTTTAAGCGACTCTCCTGCCTCAGCCTCCCAAGTAGCTGGGATTACAGGTGCACGCCACCACGCCCAACTAATTTTTGTATTTTTGGTAGAGACAGGGTTTCGCCATATTGGCCAGGCTGGTCTTGAACTCCTGACCTCAGGTAATCCACCCACCTCAGCCTCCTAAAGTGCTGGGATTACAGACATGAGCCACTGCACCCGGCCTCCCAGATTGTTTTTTTTGTTTTTTTTTTTTTTTTTGAGGCAGAGTCTCGCTCTGTCGCCCGGACTGGAGTTCAGTGGCCGGATCTCAGCTCACTGCAAGCTCCGCCTCCCGGGTTTACGCCATTCTGCTGCCTCAGCCTCCGGAGTAGCTGGGACTACAGGCGCCCGCCACCTCGCCCGGCTAGTTTTTTGTATTTTTAGTAGAGACGGGGTTTCACCGTGTTAGCCAGGATGGTCTCGATCTCCTGACCTCGTGATCCGCCCGTCTCGGCCTCCCAAAGTGCTGGGATTACAGGCTTGAGCCACCGCGCCCGGCCCCAGATTGTTTTATTGTGGTAAAGTATGGATAAGATAAAATTTACCGGCCGTGGGCCCGAGATGAAGCCGGCCGTGGACGAGATGTTCCCCGAGGGCGCCGGGCCGTACGTGGACCTGGACGAGGCGGGTGGCAGCACCGGGCTCTTGATGGACTTGGCAGCCAATGAAAAGGCCGTTCATGAAGACTTTTTAAATGATTTTGAAGATCTTTTTGATGATGATGACCTCCAGTGAGATGACCTCTGGCTGCAGGCGGGGCCAGGCGCTTGGTACAGAGTCGCAGTGTGAGCCTGCACAGGACAGTTTCAGGTGGTTTTAAAGAACACTTGGAGATCCCTTGAATTTAGGACCTGGTTAACCAAGAAAGATAAGAATGTTCTTCACCACCTAGATGAGGCTGTTCGTCTCTGAACATGACCAGGTTGTGTCCTCACTCCAATTAAAAGAAAGCAATGTCAAAAAAAAAAAAAAAGATAAAATTTATCATTTAACTTTTTTTCTTTTTAAGAGATGGAATCTCACTATGTTGCCCAGGCTAGATTCGAACTCCCAGGCTGGAGTGATCCTCCTAGCTCAGCCTCCTGAGTAACTGAGACTACAGGCACATACCGCCACATCCGACCAATTTTTGTACTTTTGTAGAGACGAGGTTTCACCGTGTTGGCCAGGCTGGTGTCAAACTCCTGGCCTCAACTGATCCACCTGGCTGGGCCTCCCAAAATGCTGAAATTACAGGCATAAGCCACTGTCCCCAGCCCACCAACACTTTTTATTGTTAATTTTATTGATAGTAGCTATTCTAATTTAGGGTGTAAAGTGATATCTCATTTCAATTTGTATTTCCCTAATGACTAATGATGTTGAGCATTTTTTCACGTGCTTACTGGCCATTCATGTATCTTCTTTGAATAAATGTTTATTAAAGTTACTTGTCCATTTTTGAATTAGGTTTTTTTGGTTTTTTTGATGTTGAGTTGTAGAAGTTCTTTACATATTCTGGATATTTAAATTTCTGCAAATATTTTCTACCATTCTGTGGGCTGTCGTTTCACTCTCTTCTTTGATGCACAAAAGTTTTTAATTTTGATGAGGTTCACCTTACCTATTTTTTCTTTTGTTGACTGTACTTTGGTGACGTGTCCGAGAAATCATTGACAAATTCAACGTCATGAAGATTTTTCCCTGTTTTCTTCTCCTAGGAATTTTATGGTGTTAGCTCTTCCGTGCAGGGTTTTGATCCATTTTGAGTTAATTTTTGGATATGGTGCAACGTAAGGATCCAGCTGCATTCTTTTGCATGTGCACACTACCTGGTTTTTAGATGTATCATAAAGCTACCATAGTCAAGGCACTGTGGTATTGGCAAAAGGACAAATACATACCAATGCAACAAACTAAAAATTCTAGAAATAGACCCACGTAAATATGGTCAGCAGATTTTTGACAAAGATGTAAAGATAACTCAATGAAGAAAGAACAGCCGTTTCAACAAAAGGTGCTGGAACAACTGGACTTCCATATGCAAAAAAAAAAAAAAAAACAAAACAAAAAAACCTAGACTAACATTTCATATATTTATATATAAATTAACTCAAATTATACGATAAACCTAAATTAATATGTAAAACTATAAAACTCTTTGACTGAGTCGATAAGGAAACCCGGACGCCACTGCTGCTTTCCTTTTACAGGCCGGCTGGGAAGATGGCGGACATTCAGACTGAGCGTGCCTAC
>NW_012115366.1:1981908-1983590 GCF_000951035.1 Colobus angolensis palliatus | reverse complement strand
TAGGACACAAAAAACACCATCTATAAAAGAAAAAATGGATACATTTAACTTTCTCAAAATTTAAAACTTCTGTTCTGCAAAAAGCACTATTAAGAGAATAAAAAGTTCCTTCCTTTTGTCACTGCAGCAGCAGCTGTATGTCCAAGCTTGAGAAGAGACTGGCCTCTAAGAATCTCCACTGTAGCAAAAAGATAGTCTGGCTGGACCCTAGTAAGACCAACAAAATCGCTAATGCCAACACCTGCCAGCAGATTCGAAAGCTGATCAAAGATGGGCTGATAATCCCAAGCCCCTGACTGTCCTTTCTTGGGCTTCATGCAGGAAAAACACCTTGACCTGCCAGGAGGGCAGGAATATGGGCATAAGTAAGTGAAAGGATACTGTCAACGCTCGAGTGCCAAAGAAGTTACTCTAGATGGGGAGGATGCAAATTCTGCATCAGCTGCTCAGAAGATACTGGGAATCTAAGAAGACTGGCCACCACATGTATCATAGCCTATACCTGAAGGTGAAAGAGAATATGTTCAAAAATACATGGATTCTAGCCTGTAATCCCAGCACTTTGGGAGGCCGAGACGGGCGGATCACGAGGTCAGGAGATCGAGACCATCCTGGCTAACACGGTGAAACCCCGTCTCTACTAAAAATACAAAAAATTAGCCGGGCGAGGTGGTGGGTGCCTGTGGTCCCAGCTACTCGGGAGGCTGAGGCAGGAGAATGGCGTGAACCCGGGAGGCGGAGGTTGCAGTGAGCTGAGATCCAGCCACTGCACTCCAGCCTGGGCGACACAGCAAGACTCTGTCTCAAAAAAAAAAAAAAAAAAAAACATGGATTCTTATGGAACACATCCACAAGTTGAGGTCTAAGACCAAGGAGCATACAAATGTATTCACCTCCAGTCCAAGAAGGTTCATCAAGGCTCTGTCCAAGGAGGTAGAGACAAAAAAAAAAAGCGCCCCCTACCCTCCTTGTCTGTGCTCAGTGGCCTCAGCAATTATATAGACCAGTCACTCAAATAAAACAAGTCTCTTTTTTTGCCTTAAGAGACAGAGGGAGAGAGAATGAAAAGACAAGCCACGGATTGGGAGAAAATATTTACAAATCATATATCAGACAAAGGACTTGTATCTAACTCTCAAAACTTAAAAATAAGAAAATAAACAATGCAATTTTTAAATGGGCAGTTTAAAACAAAACTCTGCAGTTTAAAAAAATAAAAACAATCCAATTATAAAATGGGCAAAAGATATAAACAGATATTTTTCCAAAGAGGAGATTTAGGTGACAAATAAGCACGTGAAAAGATGTCCAACATCCTTAGCCATTGGGGAAATGCAAATTAAAGTCACACTATTTCACTACACACCTATTAGAACAGCTAAAATAGGTGCGGAATGAACAGCTAAAATAACAAGTCATGGTAACACCAAGTGGTGACAGGTGTGCAGAGAAGCTGGCTCTCTCATACATTCCTGATGGGAATGTAAATGGTACAGACACTCACATACACTTACTATACGATCCAGCAATCACACCCTTGGGCATTTACCCCAGAAAAATGAAAACTTATGTTCATTCAAAAATCTATTCTTGCCGGGCACGGTGGCTCAAGCCTGTAATCCCAGCACTTTGGGAGGCCGAGACGGGCGGATCACGAGGTCAGGAGATCGAGACCATCCTGG
>NW_012115366.1:1976427-1977823 GCF_000951035.1 Colobus angolensis palliatus | reverse complement strand
TGCTAAGTGAAAGAACCTAGACTCGATAGATTGCATACTTTATGATTCCACTTACATCACACTCTGGGAAGGGCAAAACTATAGCCACTTTAGCTCTCTTTTGGTTACTGTTTGCATAGTTTTTTTTTCCATCTCACCTTCAACCTATTTGTGTCTTCAAATCTGAAGCATGTCTGTTGAAAATAACAAATAGGTTTCATCTTTTCTTTTTCTTTTTCAGACAGAATCTCACTTTGTCCCCCAGTCTTGAGTGCAGTGGTACAATCTCAGCTCACTGCAGCCTCGACCTCCTGGGTTCAAGCGATCCTCCTGCCTCAGTCCCCCAAGTAACTGGGACTACTGGCATGCACCACCATCCCCAGTTAATTTTTGTATCTTTGGTAGAGACAGGGTTTCACCACGTTGCCCATGCTGGTCTCGTACTCCTGAGCTCAAGTGATCCGCCCACCTTGGCCTCCCAAAGTGCTAGGATTACAGGCGTGAGTCACCGTGCCTGGCCAACAAATAGTTGAGTAATATTTTTTAATCCATTATGTCAGTTTCTGCTGTATAATTAGAGGGCTGGTTTGTTTGCTGTTTGTTTGTTTGTTTGTTTCTGAGACAGAGTCTCGCTCTGTTGCCAGGCTGGATGGAGTACAGTGGTGCCATCTTGGCTCACTGCAACCTCCGCCTCCCGGGTTCAAGCAATTGTCTTGCCTCAGACTCCCGAGTAGCTGGGACTACAGGTGCGTGCCACCACGCCCAGCTAATTTTTGTATTTTTAGTAGAGACGGGGTTTCACCATGTTAGCCAGGATGGTCTCGATCTCCTGACCTCATGATCCACCCATCTCGGCCTCCCAAAGTGCTGGGATTACAGGCTTGAGCCACCGCACCCGGCCTTTATTTTTTTGAGACGGAGTCTCACTCTGTCTCCCAGGCTGGAGTACAGTGGCGTGATCACAGCTCACTGCAAACTCCACCTTCCAGGTTCAAGCGATTCTTCTGCCTCAGCCTCCCGAGTAGCTGGGACTACAGGCACATGCCACCACACCTGGCTCATTTTGTAATTTTAGTAGAGACAAGGTTTCACCATGTTGGCCAGGATGGTTTCAATCTCCTGACCTTGTGATCCGCCCTCCTCGGCCTCCCCAGGTGCTGAGATTACAGGTGTGAGCCACCATGCCCAGCCGAAAATTGATAATTTTTAAAAATACGTAACATGTTCACACAAAGCTGAACATACATTTTTATTTTATTTTTTTGAGGCGGAGTTTTGTTCTTGATGCCCAGGCTGGAGTGCAATGGCATGATCTCAGCTCACTGCAACCTCTGCCTCCTGGGTTCAACCTCCTACCTCAGCCTCCCAAGTAGCTGGGATTATAGGCACCCATCACCATGCCTAGCTATTTTTTTTT
>NW_012115366.1:1970783-1973257 GCF_000951035.1 Colobus angolensis palliatus | reverse complement strand
CTCGCCCGGCTAGTTTTTGTATTTTTAGTAGAGACGGGGTTTCACCGTGTTAGCCAGGATGGTCTCGATCTCCTGACCTCGTGATCCTCCCGTCTCGGCCTCCCAAAGTGCTGGGATTACAGGCTTGAGCCACCGCGCCCGGCCCCAAAGTGCTGGTATTATAAGCGTGAGCCACCACACCTGGCATGAACATATATTTTTAAGTGAACACCCATGTACTCTCACCCAGGTAATGGAAAAACATGTTGTGAGCATTCCAGAAGCTCCCTATGTTCTTCTCCCTGAATGTTGCCTCATTGCTCCCCCATAGAACCAATCACAATTCTAAATTTTATGATAATCACGTCCTTGCTCTTTTTTATTTATTTACTTTTGTTTGTTTATTTCTTTCTTTGTTTTTGAGACAGGATCTCACTCTGTTGGCCTGGATGGGATGCAGTGGTGTAATTCCTGCTCACTACAGCTTCAACCTCCTGGGTACAAGTGATCCTCCTGCCTCAGCCCCTCAAGTAACTTGAACCACAGACACCCGCCACCACAACCAACTAATTTTTGAATTTTGATTTTTAGAGACCAGGTCTCGCTGTGTTGCGCAGGCTGGTCTTGAACTCTTGCGCTCACGCAATCTTCTCGCCTTGGCCTCCCTCACTGCTGGGATTACAGATGTGAGCCACTGTGCCCAGCTGTTCTTTATCTTTTTATCATTCATGCATCACTAAAAAATAGAATTCTTTTCCTTTTGCATTTTGCTTATTTACTCAGAATTGTTTTGCAAGAGTCATCTATGTTGTGTGTACTAGTTTACTTATTTTCATTCTTGTATAATTCAATTGCATAAATGTACCATATTTTATTCTTCATTCTTTTCTCCTTTTTTTTTTTTGAGACAGGGTCTCACTCTGTTGCCCAGGCTGGAGTGCAGTGGCGTGATCACTTCTCACTGCACCCTCAACCTCCTTCTGGGCTTGTGATCCTCCCACGTAGCTAGGGCCACAGGTAGGTGCCTCCATGCCTGGCTAATATTTGTATTTTTTGTAGAGATAGCACTTTTCCATGTTCCCCACACTGATCTTGAACTCCTGAGCTCAATCCACCCACCTCAGCCTCCTGAAGTGCTGGGATTAAAAGTGTGAGCCACCATACCCAGCCTCTTCATTCTATTTTTAGTGGACATTTGGATTTGTTCCAATTTGGATCTATTTCAAACAAAACTGCTATGAGCATTCATGTACATGTATCTTTTATATATGTGCAAGAGTTTCTCTATGGTATACATTATATATCTAAGAATTGGGCATATGTGTCTTTAATGTTACTAGATTATGCTGAAGTGCTCTCCATCTTCTCATATCATACATGTCAAATGGAATGCAAGAGCAAATACCTGTAACGACATGTGGTACAGACACAGGTTAAGGGTTTACTGGAGGAAACTTCCAGGCAAAGAGTTAAAAAAAATGTATATGATGCCCCAAATTCCCTTTATCCAAAAGGAAGCTTGCTTAGGTCAGGCAGGGCTAAACTCACTGCTGAAAGAGTTCCAGGAGAGTGGACCCCTTCTCATGACATTCTACATATTTATGAAGGCAAGAGAGGGCGGGGCCACCTGGAAAACTAGCAACAACCCATGGAAATTTCTGGCCATAGAAATGTCTTAGCTGTAAATGAGGAGAATCCAGAGCTTGGACATCACTTGGCGAGCTCACATGCCATTTCAGTCATGTTGAACTGTTTCTTTTGTGAAACGCATGTTCACATCTTTTACCCATTATTATATTGGGTTATTTATTCTTCTTGGGGTTTGTCAAGATTCATGTACCTGTGAATTGGTGTCTTTCATCAGTTCTGAAAAATTCTGATAGCGTCTCTTCAAAAATTGCTCTTGGACTGGGCATTGTGGCTCACGCCTGTAATGCCAGCACTTTGGGAGGCTGAGGTAGGAGGATCCCTTGAACTCAGGATTTCAAGACTAGCCTGGGAAACATGGCAAAACACTGTCTCTACAAAAAATGCAAAAATTAGCTGGGCATGGTGGTATATGCCTGCAGTCCCAACTATTTGGGAGGCTGAGGTGGAAGGATCACTTGAGTCCAGGAGGTTGAGGCTGCATGCAATGGGCAGTGATCATACCACTGCACTCCATCCTGTGTGATAGAGCAAGACTCTGTCTCAAAGATAAAAAATAAAAAATTGCTCTTGAGTTTGGTGGTGGCTAATGCCTGTAATCTCAACACTTTGAGAGGCTGAAGCAGGAGGACCACTTGAACCCATGAGTTTGAGACCAGCCTGTGCAACATAGCGAGACCCCATCTCTACAAAAAGTACAAAACTTAGCTGGGCATGGTAGTGCATGCCTGCAGACCCAGCTACTCAGGAGGGTGAGGTGGGAGGATGCTTGAGTCCAGGAGGTCCAGGTTGCAGTGAGCTTTGATGACTGCACTCTGGGTGACAGAGTGAGACTCTGTCTCCAAAAA
>NW_012115366.1:1960176-1969538 GCF_000951035.1 Colobus angolensis palliatus | reverse complement strand
AAGAAAGAAAGAAAGAAAGAAAGAAAGAAAGAAAGAAAGAAAGAGAGAGAGAGAGAGGGAGAGAGGGAGGGAAAGAAAGAGAGAGAGAAGGAAGGAAGGCAGGAAGGAAGGAAGGAAGGAAGAAAGGAAGGAAAGAAAGAAAGAAAGAAAGAGAGAGAGAGAAAGAAAAAGAGAGACTGGCCCATTTAACATCTTCATTTTAACCTTTCTTTGGCTTGACTTCCTATAATGTAGAATCTGGAAAGCTAAAACCTAAATATCCCAGCTTCTTTTCTATCTGGCATTCCTCGTGTAACCTAGGTCTTGTCAAACAGATGCACTGGCCCTAGACTTGGAGCTAAGAATGGGCAAAAGGAGATGGCAACCACATTCAGGGAGATCAGATTTTCTGGCAGTCACGGTCATGGAGCTGCATGGTTTCTTTGGTACAAGTATGAAATATTCTGGCATCTAGTCCCCAGTATCTTAGTTGCCAAATACAAAGCAATGATGAAAGTGATTATTTCTCTAGGAATATTCCCATGACATACATGGTTGGGGATTCCCTATTGCCTTTGTTGACATTGACTATAACGTTTCTGGTTATGGAGCATCCAAGTCTGGTTTCCGACCTTCCTGGAGAGTGTGTGACCTTCCTAAGACCCTTTAATCAATCCCTTTCTGCTTATTTAGAGTGCTATTTAGAGTGGATTCTATCATCTACACCTAGGAAGTCATATCCAGTGAAACCAAAATAGAATCCAAGCAACTGTGGAACAAACTCAAGAGTACAATAACAAGAAATCCTAGACAAAAAAGCAGGCAAAGTTAAACTATGATGTTAGATGTGAGGATAGTGGTTACCCTTGACAGACGGGGGTATTGACTGGAAGGGTACACATGGGGAGAATTTTGGAGTACTGGTAGTATTGGGGATTTTTAAACCTGGGTTATGGGTGCCTGAGTGTGCTCTGTGTACATTTATATGGCTGTGAACTTATATGCACTTTTCATTATATATGATAAACTTCAATGAATTAAAAATCTGTTTTTGAAAAATGACACTATATAAGTGGAGGTAAGGAAAAAAGGTGCAGGGAAATTTGGCACTAGATCCTTCATGGTGATTAATGGATACTCACTATGTGTGGGAGAGACAGAGACATCTCAAGAAACAGTGCGAGAGCCAAGTAGTAGGCAGAACTTACATGGCAGAAGGCTGCATGATGTCTTTATGCCAGATTTTGCCTGTTAGTATTTGCCCCATTCCTGTCCCTGGAAGCTCTACTCTGAATGACAAGGGGGTTGGGAGATTACATTTTGTAGGCTTCCTTGCCAGCTGAGTTACTGTTAGATTTTGTCAGTGGACTTCATAGGTCAGGGACTAGAAAGTGGGAGGAAATGAGAAATTATCCTGTTTCTGGCTCTAGCCATGGCAGGTGATTGCTTGTGGTTGGAAGTAGTCACAAGTGATTACAAGCTCCAGCACCATCAGCAAATACAGGTTATAAACACCAGACCAAGGATGCCATCCTGATTTCTGGGTAAAATTCCCTTCCTTTTTTTCAGCCAGCTCTTTTTTGTTTATTTTGTTATTGCCACCCAGGTTGGAGTACAGTGGCGCCATCATGGCTCACTGCTGCCTCTGCAGCCTCCACCTCCCGGGCTCCAGTGATCCTCCCACCTGAGCCTCCCTCAGCCATGCGCCACTACACTTGGCTATGTTTCTTGTTTTTTATTTTTGTAGAGGTGGGGTCTTGCTATGTTATCCAGGCTGGTCTCAAACTCCTGGGCTCAAGCAACCCTCCCACCTCAGCCTCCCAAAGTGCTGGGATTATAGGCGTGAGCCACCACACCCGGCCTCATTCAGCTCTTCCAACACCTTCCTATCCAGTTTCCAGCATTAAATTTCCCTCCACATTAAATGCCTAGAATGGGTCGTTTACCTGGCAAGACAGACTGATACACAACTTCCCCTTCAGTCTGATAGAAACTCATCAAAGCCTATCAGCTATGAATAGTCTGAGAATAGCTGAAGCAAATTCAAATGTTCTCAGCTGACTCACCTTTGGCCGACCCTCCTCCTTGGAGCCATCCCCATCCATACTCCACACCCTGCCCAACTCCCGCGTGAACTTCTAGAGCCACTACCTCTACTGCATCCTTGACTGCCGAGTCCTGTTGATCTGCAGTGCTGTATTTCACGTGTGCAGCTCCCCTGCACTCCCACGGCACCTAGCCTCCACCCTAGCATGCCTCATAATATACTGAACTGTCCTTTCCCTTGACTAGGAGCCCTAGGAGTTTGAGTGCAGGCACTGCTGATCCTGATTCCTTGCACACCTGGCAATGAGCAGGTGCTTACAGAATGCCTGGCAGCACCATAATGGTACCTGTAGCAGAAGCTGATCAGCAGAAATGAGTTGCTCTGCCAGGCCCTTGGTTCAAGAAGAGCCCAGGTGGGATCCTCTTTTCACACAATGTGTTCAGAAGCCAATGGATGAGAGTGTGCAAGTGTGCAAAATAGGAACTGAGGCCTATCCCAGGGGGAGGACCTGGGGCATAGAGACAACACGAAAATGAGCTAAGGTGCCCGCTAGCTTTAATGAGCACCTTTTCCTCACTTTGTCCCTCCCTCTCTACTCTTCCCCTTCCCATCTTGACAGGTCCAGCCTGCCCTAGGGCTCTTAAACCGCAGGTATCAATCCTTCAGTCCCCTTAGCCGTTCCAGGCGCCTGCGAAGGTCTGGGGGCACCTTGGCCCCAGCTGCCAGCAGCTCGCGCAGTCTCTGTTTGGGAGTCTTGGTGAGCACGAAATTGCAGGGGAAGGGGCCCTCTTCAAAGGTGACCCGACAGTTCCGTGTCACTGAATGGTAGCCCTCGGCACTGGCAGTCACCATGTAGTCCCCTGGGGTCAGCAGACGCCAATAATCCCCGCCCCACGCTGAGGAGAGTGAAGGACATGATCAGGACCCAATGAATGATCCTCTGCTTCTTCCTGGGCCTCCAGCCCTCCAGCCCCTTCCCTTGCCCTCCCAGTTAAACACACCCGTGGTCACATCATGGTTAATCCCATCCACGGCAATGACGGCATCAGCAATCCCAAGCTCCGTGTCCTTGTCCCGCACCACTCCTGCAATGCCCATGCGCACCTGTGTGGGAACAGGTTATCAGAGCCCTTCCTCTTCTGCAGGAGAACGTGACATTTAGTTAACTTGCTGGCTCTGTTGCCCTGCAAACCTGATCAAAGTGGTAGGTCTACTATGTGCCTAGGTGACACTACTTCTGGGAAAAAAAAAGAAATCTTGATTGATAAATCACATCTGGACTAAGAAAACGATAAATACCTGGTAGGAAGGCTTAACTATCCTTGGGCTTTCCCAGGTTGTTAGGCTTGTCTTTGGTAGAAGCTTTGGAAGCTCTGCTTATGGAGCCATTACAAGGGTTATGAGCTCCATGGAACATGAAGCTTCTATGCCAGGACAGCTCCTGCACCTGCCTCACATGAGTCTCTCCTGAGGACAGCTCTGGGGCAGCACCATGGACCACCACATAGACTGCAATGGAGGCTCCTCCCACCGGCTCTAACACAGCGCCACGCTGCCAGCCAGCTGCACTTCCTGTCCCGTGTGCTTCCGAGACAATCTGATAGCAAGCATGGCCCATGGCATCTTGTGAGTCTGAATGCTCAGCTGGACCTTAGAAGAACCCCTGGGCCGGGCGCGGTGGCTCACGCCTGTAATCCCAGCACTTTGGGAGGCCGAGGCGGGCGGATCACAGGGTTAGGAGATCGAGACCACAGTGAAACCCCGTCTCTACTAAAAATACAAAAAATTAGCCGGGCGCGGTGGCGGGCGCCTGTAGTCCCAGCTACTCAGGAGGCCGAGGCAGGAGAATGGCATGAACCCAGGAGGCGGAGCTTGCAGTGAGCCGAGATCGCGCCACTGCACTCCAGCCTGGGCGACAGAGCAAGACTCCGTCTCAAAAAAAAAAAAAAAAAGAACCCTTGGTAGGAGCTGTAGGCTACATGGACAGCAGGAGTGATTCAGGCAGGCTGGGGACTGGGATGCAGATCCGACCTGCTCCAGGTAGGTGAGGAGGGCGTCTTTGTTGTTCTCCCACTCCTGGGGCAGTTCATTCTCATGAGGGAACTTGTCACAGGACAGCTCCACAGTGACCTCAAAGCAGTTGGTGTGTAGGTAGCTGAAGTCATTCATGCCTAAGGGTACCACAGACACTGGTGCCTACGCAGGCAGGATGCAGTCCCATCTTCCCGCTACCCTCCCTTCTCTGAGGGACACCTCAGGGTGGGAACTGATGCCAGCACTGTACGCAACTGCAGGCTGTCTTATCAGGGCAGGGGCTACGGGGCCAGGGCTAACTCCACCCTCAGGCACATACTCCCGGGGACTGTGTGCCAGTCAGCCCCGTTGATGATGTTGCCGTGCACAGAGAAGTCCTGGCTGTGGCAGGGTCGGCGGCTGGTGTCCTGCATGGCCAGATTACTGCCAGCATAGACAGTGCTGAGCCAGCGAAACACAGCATCATCTGGTGTGGGTGTGAGTTCGCGGGCAGCCCACGGGGTGCGAGTCATGTCAAATGGGTAGGACACCACGAGCTCCCCGCCGTGGAGGTTGGCACTTAGCACAAAGGGGATCCGCTTCATCCACTTGATTACTGCCCGTGTTTCAGGAGCCACCTGGATGGGGCAGGTCAGGAGGGGCAGGAGAGAGAGACAAGGTCCGCCCCCCACAGCCCTCCACTGTTGCCTTCAGAATACTCACGGTGGCATTGGGCAGGGTGTAGTAAGTAGGCAATGGCAGGTGATGGTTGGGGACGATGTGGGGCACCTTTCCATCGTCCTGTGCTTCCCACAGTGGTGTGTTGAGGTCAGCAAAATTATGGTTAAGGTCGATGCTCTGGTTGTTCCAGCGGCCCTCGGCCCAGCCCACCAGCTCTGAGCCCTGCCAGGGAAGGGGCTTGTTCAAGCCCAGCAGGTCCAGGCACCAGGGCAGAAGGACAGAGTGACCCTCATGCTGGGTGGCCTACCCGGTGGTAGGCGATCTCATAGCCATCAGGGTTCATGGAGGGCAGCAGGTGAATGCGCATCTCGGTGAGCAGCCGAGTCACCCGTGGGTTCCCTCGCAGGAACTCATGGCACAGGAACTGCATCAGGAGCAGAAGCAACTCCCGCCCCAGGGCCTCATTCCCATGCATGCCGGCCACGTAGCGTACCTCAGGCTCCCCTGGGGACACATGGGGCTTGCAGTGGGCTCATGCCTGGGACCCTGCCCTGTGCCTACCTCTCCCCACTCCCCTTGCCAGTACCCAGCTCATGCTCCCCAGGCTGGTCCGACATTTCCATCACATACAGCTTCAGGCCCTGGTAGCTCTTCCCGATGCTGTAGATGCGGGTGATGTTGGGGCATTGCTCGTGGACCTGCTTCATCAGCTGGCGGGCACAGTGTAGCATGGCATGAGGCATGGGAGGGGTATGCCCGGGGCAGATCACGTGGTGCCATGGAAAGACTTAAAAAGTCAGCGATGGCACAGAGGGGGTATCCCATCATGGCACAGTAGGGGAGCGGCAGCAGAGCCAGGAGGAAGGGGCAGGACAGGGGAGGCACCAAAATAAGGGAAAGTGGGACAGAGCTTAGGGGTCCACAGGAGAGAAGGTTGAGACATCAGGAGGTGGCAGGGGCAAACAAGCACAGTGAGAGCAGGTTATGCCCTGGTGGGAAGGGGACATGAGACGGGTGGGTCCTCCTTCCCAGGTCATAGGGGTTATATCTGACCTTCCTCATGGCCTTGTAATTGTGATGCCGAAAGTCTAGAGGGTCAGAGGATCCCGGTGCAGAGGCCTCAAGGAATAGGTCATTGGGGTCTGGTGGAGGTTGAGTTTATGGTAAAGGGTGTGTCCACAGTGAAGGATGCACCCTGCATCCAGGCCCTGCCCAACCAGCCCTGGCCTGACTGCCCACCTGAGACTGGGCAGGCCAGGATCTCTGCCCGGAGGCAAGGTGTGCCTCCCTGGAGCCAGGTCTGGGGCAGCAGGCGAATGAAGCGGGCCACCTGGGGCTCCGGCAGGAGGTTCAGCACTGGAGTTTCTGGGTCTGAATTGGCAGGAAATACCTGGGGGCAGCCAAGTTCTCTGTTGTGGCTGCTCAAACCCCAGAAGCCTGACCCAGGACCCAGGGAAGGAGCTCAGGCCTCCAAGCTCACTGTCTCCCCACCTTAGTGGGCTCAGCTAGAGACTTGTACTGTGCATCAAACACAGACCCCGGCCCACAGCCCCTGCCAATGGGCAGCCCTAGGCAGCCCTGCTCTCTGGGTTGGACACAGTTCATTAGACCAGTTTGGCCACGTACTCAGGGGAAACCAATCCTAGAGCTGGCCAGGACTCCACATTGTAGCCTGGGGTAAAAAGAGGTTCCATGAGACACGGAAGTCAGAACCACAAGGAGGCAAGAAGTGATGTGGACGAGTGGCCCTGCGCCAGAAGGGGCATGCCAGGAGGAAGCTGTACCATGAAGTAGCACCCACCCTGTGGTGGCATTATCTGGGGAGGATGTGGGCATGTCCTAAAGCAGCTGGCTCCCAATGGTGCCTGCTGTGTGCCACCCTCCTGACAACAAGCCCCACCCCCCTGGAAGCCCAAGCAGGCATCTATTCCTTGTCCTCAGAGGAGCCTCAGCCTAGCCTGGACTGGGTGCCCAACTCCCAGTATGGAGGGCCCAGTCACAGTGGGGCCACTCACCACATCCATCCCACTGCTGTGGTTCCTACTTCCCCACCAGGTCCGACTGTCGTTGCTAAACTGGACCTTGTATGATGTGACCCAGTCATACCTGGCAGGAGAGGTGGAGAAAGATCATCAGTGCCTCCAGGACTCCTACCCCAGTCCTTCTGTGACCTCCTGGCCTAGGGTTAGTCTGCCTCACCTCCAGACAGAGTTCCTGCCCTGTGTGATAACACCCGAGAAGCGGGTGGGGTGCCCAGCGTCCACCTGAAACCACGGATCAGCGTCCTGCTCCTCAGCACACCAGGCTCCATCATATAGATCACCATCCTCCAGGCCTGACTGCAGACACAGGACACGGTGGTCAGGCTCAGGTGGACAGAGTGGGGCAGGCCAGGACAGACAGGAGGCAGGAGAGACGCTCCCAGGGGCCGCCTTCCCTACCCTGAGACCATGGCTCTGAGCCAGGATTACTGACCTGAATGTTGAGCCGTCCTCGGTGTGGTCCAAGACCAAAGGACTGGCTGCTGGATGCCTCAAGCCGGCTATCTGAAACTCGCAGGGACTCCAGACCCAAAGGAGGACAGCCTGGGGATAGAGCAGTGAGACAGGACCAGAGGGAGGGTAGCCAGGGCAGGTGGGAAGCTGAGCCTAAGCTTGCTCCTGTGCTAGGCAAGCAAGGGGCATGCCGGTGCCCATGAGACCAAGAGCTGTGTTGGTAAAGTGCCCTAGGGGCTGCAAGTCTGGGCTGGGCCCCTGGAGAGGAAGTACCTGTTTCTTGTTTCTCAGCGGGGTTGAGGGTCCCTGCTGGAGTGGGGGTCACAAGGGGCCTGGCAGTCACCAGGGGGGTGGGGCGAGTTAGCTTCTTCCGCTTCTTCATAACGACCTTTTTCTTCTTGATGATTCGAATCCGGACATGCCGTTCTGAGGTCCCTTGGGGTCCGAGAGGCACAGCATGGGGAAAGGAAGAATGGTGGAACCCCGGATGGAAAGATCCGCCAGCCCAAGAAGACATGCGAGCCCACAGCAGGCCACACCACCAGGATCTAACAGCCTTCACATGACATCAAAGGCCTGCAATCTGACCCCAACCTGCCTCTCCAGTCACTTCCTTGGCTCCTCCTTCTCCTCCCTGACGTGACTACATGCCTGGCCAGCCTCTCTGAACCTCTAATCCAATGGAGAGCTGCACTCAGCCTCTAGAAACTGTTTGGTTGCTCCAAAGAGCTGAGTCTGGCACTTTACCTCCAGGTCTCTGCACTAGCTATCCCCTCCCCTGTAATGCTACCCCTCGCCTCTGATTTTTTTCACCTAATTCCCATTCTTCGTTTGCATCTCAGCCCAGATGTCTTTCCAAGGAGGCTTTCTCAGCTCCAGACTCAGCATCATGCCCCAAAACCCCTGTGCCGCTTCCATTGTTGTGTCTGCCCTCTGGGTTCAGATGGCCTGTCCTGGAATCCATGTCTGCCTGGGTGCTGAGGTTTTCAGGGCTGGGCCTGCCCGCCTGCCCGCCTGCCTGCCTGCCTGCCCGCCTGCCCGCCTGCCCTTCAGCACAAGGCTCTGCACAGGGCAGGCATTGGGGGTACCCATCGAAGCTCCACAGCTGCCTCCAGAACAGGCTGCCCATTTCTGCATCTGGTGCCCCTGTGCCTTTGCCCACCGCTTCCTTCTCGGTCTCTCTCTCTCTCTCTCTCCCCCCCTCCCCCCAGACTCTCCTGACATCACCCTCCAAGGCCCACTTCCACTTGCCTCCTCTAGAAGCCCCTGAGTGCCATCCGCTTGCGCTCCTCCACTCCTATTCCACATCTGGAAAGCTGGGAAGTCAGGCTGCCTTCCTCTCCCGCTCTGCCCCATCCTCCCGGCAGCCTCAGCGAGGGGCTCTCCCTTCTTTCCTTTTGTTCTTTCTCTCCAGCCCTCGCCTTCAAACTCTCTCCTACACAGTCTTGCTCTGCACCTTGAGAGCTTTTACCCCTCTGTCTCCCCTCCTGCCGGTTCTGGCCTGTTTCGTCTTTGGTGAAAAGGGAAGGTTTGGGGCTTGGAAGAGGCAGCATCCCACTGGCGCCTGTCCTGGGACTGCTGACTAGGTCTGGCAGGGAACGGGGCTGCCGAGTCAGCAGCCATTGCTCCCAGCAGGGAGTTGAGGGAGTGTGAGTGTGTGTGTGTGTGTGCACTGTGAGTGTGAGTGTGTGTGTGCACTGTGAGTGTGAGTGTGTATGTGTGCGCGCGCGCGCGTGCGTGTGTGCGAGTGTGAATGTGCATGTGAGTGTGAGTGTGCGTGTAGGTGCGAGTATGCGTGTGGGATGAGTGTGAGTGTACGTGTGTGGGGGTGTGAGTGTGCGTGTGCCCGCGTGTGTTAGGGAAGGGTCGCCCCACGGGGCAGGGGGGCCGGGCAGTCGGCTTGCGGGGGAGCGGACCCGCGGTCGGGGAACTCACCGTTAGCCGTCTCCGCGGGCAGCTGTGCCAGGCTGCTGTTCGGGGCCGGGATCGAGCCTGGGACTTTGGTGGTCGCGGGCTGCGCGAGGTCCAGCACCGAGTTCCTGGGCACCCCCAGAGCCGGGCCGACGGCCGGCGCGAAGGCGGCCAGGACGAGCAGGAGCCCCCACATGACGGGGACTCAGTGGAAGGGGCGCGCGGGCCGCGGCGGG
>NW_012115366.1:1951776-1958411 GCF_000951035.1 Colobus angolensis palliatus | reverse complement strand
AAAAAAAATTAGCTGGCCGTGGTGGCGGGCACTTATAATCTCCAGTTACTCGGGAGGCTGAGGCAGGAGAATCGCTTGAACCTGGGGACAGATGTTGCAGTGGGCCAAGATGGTGCCACTTCACTCCAGTCTGGGCGAAAGAGTGAAACAACATCTAAAAAAAAAAAAAAAAAAGATACAAAAGTTAGCTGGGCATGGTGATGAGCGCCTGTAATTCCAGCTACTCCGGAGGCCGAAGCAGGAGAATCACTTGAACCAGGAGGTAGAGGTTGCAGTGAGCCAAGATGGTGCCACTGCACTCCAGCCTGGGCAACAAAGCAAGACTCTCTGTCTCAAAAAATAAAAATAAAAAATAAATAAGATTTTTAAAAAGCAAATACTTTGTTTGTAATATTGCTTGGGTTCAGTACAAGCTCCCTAATCAATCAATTTGGCCAATTAATGAAACTTTGGATTGCAATGTTATTTTACAACTTAACTGATTTTTTGCCAGAACCTTGGAAAAGATTCAGAAGTCCCATATGTTCAGGTCTTTTTTGCTTTATCCCCAAACCCAAACCCAAAATTACATAAAAATTGTCATGTATGCTTCTAAGGAACTTCCTCCCTCCCCGATTCTGATGTCTTAGATGATTCTTCCTTTTGCCTATTATACCCTCCTCAACCTGCTCACTCTTCACCTACACCCTCTCCATCTCCTCCATTCCCTAGTCAATCTCCCACCCACATACCCAGATACTTTCTCCCCTTCACATACTCTCAGGGGAGTCACACATGCTACCAGCACAGAGTCCTCAGAGAAATCCCCAAAATACTTTGCCTTTTGCTGAGATGGCTAATGAAGATTTGGGAACAAGCCGAGTTCATGTCCCTTTTCTGATCATGTCTGATCTTTTGCAGATTCAATCCAAGTTAGTTCATTTAGTCAGGATCCCTCTGAGTTCATTCAAGAATTTCAGACTTTAACTGTCACCTTTGATTTGACCTGGCAAGATGTATTTGTGGTATTAACTACCTGTTGTTCCCACAAAAAAAAAAAAAAAAAAAAAATCTCACATGTGGTCTTTAGCGTGGGCAGATGAAACTCATGCTCCCAATCCTAATAACAGAGCTGGGCAGAAGCTATCCCCAACACAGAACCTATTGGCAATACCAGGCCGCCAGTGCTAGCCCAAACAGAGGTAGGGGCAGACAGGATCCTATGGTAACTTCTCCGTTGGAAGGAATGAAAAAAAGTGTAATAAAACCTGTTAAGTTTTCTAAATTATGGGCCGGGTGCGGTGGCTCAAGCCTGTAATCCCAGCACTTTGGGAGGCCGAGACAGGTGGATCACGAGGTCAGGAGATCGAGACCATCCTGGCTAACACGGTGAAACCCCGTCTCTACTAAAAAGTACAAAAAACTAGCCGGGTGAGGTGACGGGCGCCTGTTTTCTAAATTATGAGAAACAATAGCTGGGCGTGGTGGCTCACACCTGTAATCCCAGCACTTTGGAAGGCTGAGGTGGGTGGGTCACCTGAGGTCGGAAGTTTGAGACCAGCCTAGCCAATATGGAAAAACCCCGCCTCTACTAAAAATACAAAATTAGCCAGGCATGGTGGTGCATGCTTGTAATCCCAGTTACTCCGGGGGCTGAGGCAGGAGAATCATTTGAACCTGGGAGGTGGAAGTTGCGGTGAGTTGAGATTGCACCACTGCACTCCAGCCCGGGCAACAAGAGCGAAATTCCGTCTCAAATAAAATAAAATAAAAAGAAATAATAATTTTGTATGTATGGAACTATCTGAAAGCCCTGCCCTTTTCCAAGCTAGACTGGTGGAGGCCATGCATAAATACACAAATTGAAACCCCGGGGCCAGACGTGGTGGCTCACACCTGTAATCCTAGTACTTTGGGAGACCAAGGTGAGGCAGGCTGATCACCTGAGGACAGGAGTTGGAGACCAGCCTGGCCAACATGGTGAGACCCCGTCTCTACTAAAAACACAAAAATTTGTGGGCACAGAGGTACATGCCTGTAATTCCTGCCTTTTAACGCTTATATCTTCCAGCTTATAATGATTCCACCTACAGATGACTATGCAATCCCAATACCAGCCTGCAACAGCAACTTCCATTTTCATGGGTCTTCCTGCTGGAATCTGGCCTTCCCTCCACGAACAAGTTTGTCATGACCCTTCATTCCCTTCATGACAGAAAGCAGGAAAGGGAAAAATGCAACTAATCCTTTCAACGCCCCTTTTCAGCAGGAAGTAGCCAGACAGACTGGACACCCATCTTCACTGTGCCATTTTCCCTTTCTTGGGATCCTAACAGACAAGTAGACATGAGCATGGAGAAATACAAAGGGTCAAAGATTTGCCCAAAATATTTATCAGCGGGAAAATGAGGAGAGCTAGGATCACCTGGTGGTCATCAAGCAGACCATCAGGAGGCAAAGCCCCTTATCTGAGGAACTCAGAATATCATTTACTATGACTTACATAACTAATGTGGTCAAAATTACCCTTCAGTTCCCTGCAAGTGAATTCAGGCCTCTCTTGCTGAAGCGCCCTGCTGTGCTCTGCTGCGGAGTTCTTTCCATCTAATAAAACTTTTCAAACCTATATTGTTATTGGTAAATTCTTTTACCACCCGGGAGCCAACCACTCCTAGCTGCCGCTGCTGGGGCTCTGACACCCCGCCTGGCACACACCGTTTCACTTAGCCCCTTGAGGCTCTCAGCCCGCAGCAGGCATCTACTTTGTACCATGCACTACCTCAGGTGTTTTACACGTGGCGTCTCAATCAAACTTCATTTTACAAACTGGTAAACTTAGGCTCAGAGAGGCTAATTGACTTGGGCGAGGTAGCAAAGCTGAGAACTTTGGGAAGGAAACTACAACCCGAGAGGAAAAGCTATCCAGAGCCAGAGGCCCCCTGGCAGGGCGGGTGGGACAGAAGAGGGAAAAGAGTGAAGGGAAAAGGAGGCGGCGGGCAGGGCTGGGGGACGACCCGGCGCCTGAGGAGAGGGCTGGTCCCAGAATCCTCCTGAAAGACAACCCAATGGGCCCAAAAAGAGGCGGCGTGATGGCGCTTCCCACCACCATCACCAACCCCGGCCCCGCCCCTCCTCTCTTTTCCTTTCCCTCCCCTACTCCTTCGCTCACTCACCCGGCTGCCACGTCCCGTCCCAGGGTTACATAACCCGGAGAGAGAAGCCGGAGCGATAGCCCGCGGGCTGGGGCTGGGGAGGAGAAGCCAAGGCTTGATGCGCGCCCTGACCTCCCCTCCAGCTCCTCGCCCCCAACCCGTATTCTCCTCGGGGAGCCGGCAGCCCTGGGGCTGCTCAGATCCGGAGATGCCCTTTCCGCCCTCCCGCCAAGACCCCCTTTGGATCCTCCATTCCTGGTCATCTCCCCAGAAGGAAGGAAATGCGTCCAGTGGTGTGCCTTTGGCCAGCGCTTGGCCTTTGCAAAGGGCCCTCCAGCAGATGCTCCCAATCCCCACGAGAAGTGAGAAGCGATGCCCAGAAGTGGCCGGCAATCATCTGGCGTAAGCGGGGCCCTGCGCACATGTTTTTGCGGGGCTACTATCTGTATAAATGATAAGAATCACCCAAAATCAGCTTGTCGGCACCATTCTGGCGGCCCACGCTCACACGAACCCCAGAAAGAAATAGCGCACCGCAGTCTGGGACTGGGGCCCACCACCGGCAGGGACTACCTCATAGGCACCGGTCCTGGAGCTCCTCAAGGCATCTGGGCTGCCCCACTCACACAGGGTGAAGAGCTAGAGGACTCCCGAAAGGGAGTGACCCCACAGGGCCCACGAACAACTGGGTCCCGCCTCGGGGCGCCCTGCCTCGACGGCGCTGCCGGATCCCAGGCACTGGATGGGTGGACAGAGAGACATTCCAGGGAAGCGCTGCACAGCTGGGACTCCCTGGGGCAGATGGGCAGCGCGGATGCTTCCTGAAGGTGGGAGGCCACAGTCAGAACAGGGCCCGTGGGCTGCTAAGCCTTCCGCCAAAGACCAATCTGGCCACCTCCAGGTCTCTGGTCCCCACACCCATCCATGTTTCTCAGGAAAGAAGGAGGGGGCACAAGAAACAGAATATCTCAGCCTCCTGAAGCCCCCACCCCCTCCAAGCCCTTCCCCACACAGTAGGCAAATTGTGTCAAGTTCCTCCAGGCTTAAGTCCCCAATGGGTTCACCTGCAAGGTCTTCATGACCAAGTTCTTCCTGCCCAGGTCTTTCCCATTCCATCTGCCTCCCTATTCCCTGGCTCCCATCCCTCCAGTCACTCTGGCATTCTAGCTGCTCCTCCCACGCACCAGCCCACCTAGCCTCCGGGCCTTTTCACTTGTGCATGAAGTTTGTCTTCTCAGTCAGATTTCCTTTCAACATCACCTGCTCCCAAAGGCTTTCCCTGACTACCATGACTAAAACAAACTCTTTCACTTTACACACTCTATCCTCCCACCCGTTTAAATTATTATCTTAAAGGCACTCAATACTGAGATGATCTTGCTACACTTATGTGTTGGCTGTTCAGGTTTCCCCGCCCCCAGCAGAGATTTTAAGTACCCCGCCAGAAGAACTTTGTACCCAAATGTCCACAGCTGCACCTCAGAGCCTAGAACAGCCACCTGGTCCCTAGTCAGCTCTCATAAAGGGTGTGTATAACATATTCAAGGTTAGAGGGGACAAAGGAAGGCTGAAAGGACCTCCCTAACAGTGCCAGGTTTTGCAGGAGAGGACATGGCAGGCCATGAACTGAAAGACCAGTTCCCAAAGTGACTAGGGTGGAGCGGCTGGCACCCTCTCACCAATCTTTTAGGGGCCAGGTCTGCAGGATGCAGACCTTTTTTCTTTTTTTTTTTTTTTTGAGACGGAGTCTCTCTCTGTTTCCCAGGCTGGGGTGCAGTGGTGGGATCTCAGCTCACTGCAAGTTCCACCTCCTGGGTTCACGCCATTCTCCTGCCTCAGCCTCCCGAGTAGCTGGAACTGCAGGCACCCGCCACCATGCCCGGCTAATTTTTTGTATTTTTAGTAGAGACAGAGTTTCACGGTGTTAGCCAGGATGGTCACGATTTCCTGACCTCGTGATCCGCCCACCTCGGCCTCCCAAAGTGCTGGGATTACAGGCGTGAGCCACCATGTGTGGCTAGGATGTTTCACCCCTTATGTCTCCTGCACCCACCCCCCATTCCCCTTCCCACCACTCTGCACTCCCTGCCCCTCTGCCCTATTGCAACCCTTAGGACCCCTTGGTTCCCTGCTGTGTCTCCTGAGCTCCGCAGCACCTTCTCACACTCTTCTCCACTCCCAGCCCTGCTGCCCTTGCCACTGGCTACCTGGGACTGCAAAGCTACAAGCCTCAGGATCTGGAGGTGATAGCTCCTGGGGCAGAGGGGTAGGTTTGCACCCAGGTACCTGTATAGCCAGATCTCGTCTACCAGGAGCCAGGTAGATCTTTCGTGGTCTCACTAGGTGCAACTGAAAAGGACTGGATAGTGGCACCTGCCTAAAAGAGATTTTAATGTAAGGGGTGGGCTAGGAATCTCCTGCCAGCTCCCTGGTGTGGTTAGGTGGTTGGAGGGGGAGAGGATAGGTGACTCTGGTGACACACAGGCTTCGTTTCACGTCCCACTTCTGACGTGTATTTTGTTTGGCTATCCTTGGGCAATAGTTTCACTTCCCTGAGACTTAGTTTCCTCATCTGTAAAATGGGAACCGTATCCTTCTCCCAGGGTTGCTATGATGATAAAGTGAGATAATATGGGGCCTTAGGGGGCTCCTAGATTAATCAGATGAATTAAAGGTGGGGAAAACAGCATAACACAGCCCTATTACTCCTACATACTTAGATGGAATAAAACAGTATCAAGGAAAAGAAAGGAAACTGTGTGTCCAGCAGTACAACTAATGAAGTAGTAGAATCTACTGCCTGCCTGTGCCTCTAATCTCCTGCGCCTGGATGCTAAAGCAGAACTCACTCCCTGTGATGTAGGTGAGCATTGGTGGAGCCTCACATGGGACCAGGATGCACAGGGTAGCATCTCCCCAGGCACCCATTCTCCCCTAATAACTGTCCTCCCCAGCTTTCTCTCCTACGTACATCAAGGTCTTTGAGAGCCTTGCTTCAGAAAGTGTGGTTAAAGACCAGAAGACCAGCAGCAGTGGCATTCCCTGGGAACTTGTTAGAAATGCAGAACAGGCCGGGTGCGGTGGCTCATGCCTGTAATCCAAGCACTTTGGGAGGCCGAGGCTGGGCAGATCACCTGAGGTCAGGAGTTCGAGACCAGCCTGGCCAACACGGTGAAACCCTGTCTCTGCTACAAATACAAAACTTAGCTGGGCGTGGTGGTGCATGCCTGTAATCCCAGCTACTTGGGAGGCTGAGGCAGGAGAATCGCTTGAACCCAAGAAGTGGAGGTTGCAGTGAGCTGGGATGGCTCCACTGCACTCCAGCCTAGGTGAAAGAGCTAGCCTCTGTCTCAAAACAAAACAAAACAAAACAAAAGCACCTCTGCCCCAGACCTGTTGAATCAGAATCTGCATTTTGTTTGTTTGTTTTGAGACAGAGTCTCGCTCTGTCTCCCAGGCTGGAGTGCAGTGGCCGGATCTCGGCTCACTGCAACTGCCACCTCC
>NW_012115366.1:1949964-1951121 GCF_000951035.1 Colobus angolensis palliatus | reverse complement strand
AGACTCCGTCTCAGAAAAACAAAACAAAACAAAACAAAAAAACAAAAAAAAAAACTTTAACTTATCAGGACTTAAATAGGTGGGAGTGGGTTTCAGGAGGAGCCAAGATGTTTGAGTATACTCCACTGCTTTAAGGGAGTGTTATCTGCCTGAGCAACCTGTGGAATGCCGCTGAGTGGTTATGCTCTCGGGCATAAAGACACGAAGGCGGGAGACGTTTCTCCTCAGAGGCCGCCCATGACTTCCCATGGGTGTCTCACATAGGGAAGACTAACTCAGCTGGCACCCCGGAAACTCTCTTTCCCACAGCCTAGGCTGGAGTGCAGTGGTGTGATCACAGCTCACTGCAGCCTTGAATTCCTGGGTTCAAGTGATCCTCCCACCTTGGCCTCAGAATCTGCATTTTAACAAGACCCCAGAGGATTCAACCCCAGGAGATACATATGCATGTTAAAGGCTGAGAAGCACTACGTGGTAGTTTAGAGCACCTCCACATGAAATGCAGGAGATTCACAACATTCTGAGTTTTATCCCTGGTATTTGATGCTGTCACTGGTAATTTTATCTTAAGCCACAAGAATATATCCACATAATGTTTCATTTATCCTGGGAAGGAATATTCCTGATCTTCACAGCATGACTGTTGATTTGTTCTTTGTAACTAAGTCATTTTTATCAAAATGCTACAAAACATAGTTTTGGTTTTGTTTTTTTAGAGACACTGTTCTGCTCTGTTGCCTATGTTGGGGAAAACAGCTCCATACCACCTAGCGTTTACCCCGAGTCCGGCAGAGACAAAGGAGTTAGAAAGAGGCAGAATAAGCGTTTAAAAGGCGGGTCCACGGACCGGAGGGACCGGAGCATCGGAGGCTTGCTCAGGGCCCAGAGCTCTCAGGCTCCGCCCAATTTATTGGTTTACAAGCTCTTTGTTCTTAGGGCAGATGGGAGGAGGAGGAAGGGATGAGGAAAAGGATTAATCGGTGAAGGAGAACTCGAGAGTCATTTGATAAGATGTACAGCAGTGGCAGTTTCTATGAATTTCCTTGAGCAAAGGCGAGTGTCTAAACTACTTAAGATCTTTAACTGGCCGGGTGCGGTGGCTCACGCCTGTAATCCCAGCACTTTGGGAGGCCAAGGTGGATGGATCACGAAGTCAG
>NW_012115366.1:1948683-1949733 GCF_000951035.1 Colobus angolensis palliatus | reverse complement strand
CTCACTGCAACCTCTGCCTCCTGGGTTCAAGCGATTCTCCTGCCTCAGCCTCCCAAGTAGCTGGGATTACAGGCGCGTGCCACCACACCCGGCTAATTTTTTAGTAGAGACTGGGTTTCACTGTGTTAAAATTTCATCAGCTACTTGAGTGGCTGAGGCACATGAAATTTTTAGTAGAGACGAGGTTTCACTGTATTAGCCAGAATGGTCTCAATCTCCTGACTTCCTGATCTGCCCGCCTTGGGCGTCCCAAAGTGCTGGGATTACAGGTGTGAGTCACTGCTCCCAGCCATATTTTTTTTTTCCAGAGACAAGATTTCACTGTGTCATCCAGGCTACAACATAGTTTTTATTTTTATTTCAATTGCTTTAGGGGTACAAGCGGTTTTTGGTTACAAGGGAGAATTGTACAGTGGTGAAGTCTGAAATTTTAGAGCACCCATCACCTGAGTCGTGTACATTGTATGCAACATGTAGTTTTTTATCTGTCAACCCCCACTTACCCTCCTTCTTCTGAGTCTTCAATGTCTATTATACCATTCTGTATGCCTTTGCAAACCCACAGCTCAGCTTCCATTTATAAGTGAAAACATATGGTATTTGGCTTTCCATTCCTTAGTTACTTCACTTAGAATAATGACCTCTAGTTACATCCAAAAGACATTATTTCACTCTTTTTTATGGCTGAGTAGTATTCCACACACACACACCACATTCCCTCTATTCACTCATCAGTTGATGGGCACTTAGATAAGTTCCATATCTTTGTAAGTGTGAACTGTGCTGCAATAAACTGTGTATTCAGGTGTCTTTTTGATATAGTAACTTATTTTCCTTTGGGTAGATATCCAGTAGTGAGATTGCTGAATTGAATATAGATCTATGTTTAGTTATCTGAGAAATCTTCATACAGTTTTCCATAGACGTCCAGGCTACAATATAGTTTTAAAGGTAAATCACGGCCGGGCGCGGTGGCTCAAGCCTGTAATCCCAGCACTTTGGGAGGCCGAGACGGGCGGATCACGAGGTCAGGAGATCGAGACCATCCTG
>NW_012115366.1:1937709-1947953 GCF_000951035.1 Colobus angolensis palliatus | reverse complement strand
AGTGGTAAGATCTCAGCTCACTACAACCTCTGCCTCCCAGGCTCAAGTGACCCTTGTGCCTCGGCCACTCAAGTAACTGGGATTACAGGTGCCTGCCACCATACCCAGTTAATTTTTGTATTTTTAGTAGAGATGGAGTTTCACCATGTTGGCCAGGCTGGTCTTGATCTGGTCTTAAGTGATCTGCCCGCCTCAGCCTCCCAAAGTTCTGGGATTACAGATGTGAGCCACTGTGCATTTCTTGATTTTTCTATATGTAGTTGTTATCTGTGGATTTCTGCTATGAAAAAAAGGAGTTTTTCTACCACCCTCCCCTCAATACGCACATCCAGATACACAAACATACACTCCCTCCTTCCGTCTTCGTAAAGCTAAATCACCATTTGGAATCAATATTCAGTGCTTTTGTTATGACTATGTAAATATTATGTTTACCTTTTTGTGCTACCTGGAGTTAGTAATTACTTTGTTTTTATCATTTGCTTAGTTTTCTATGCACCAATCATTAATTCAATCCCAAAGCTTCCAGTATAACTGAACATTTACTCAATATATCCAAACATAGCTAATAATCAGTTGATTTCATTTTCCTCTGGAGACATCGCTCCTGGAGCACATCTTCTGGTTTCAGGCTAGGTTGGTTACTTTCTTTACCCAGGGGTATATTTGACATCCTAGGCTTTTTTCATCATCCCTTTTCTGTGTTTAATCTCATTTATTGAATGCCATATTGCTCTCTTTCTTAGTTTAATTCCTTGTTTTGCTGAAGCACATCCTCTAGTAGCTTTCTAAGAAAGGGTATATGCAAGGTCAAATTTCTGAGAACTTGTATAATTGAAATGTCATTATTCTGCCCTCCCAATTAATAATCATTTAGACATATACATTTCTGTATTGGAAATCATTTTGAGGGTATTTATTGTCTTCTAGCTACCAGTATTGGTGTTTAGAAGTGTGATACCATTCTTGCTTCAGATTCAATGTATGTGATTTTTTATATGATGGAAGCTCTTAGGAGTGTCATTTTATCCCTGCTAATGTGAATTTCATTATATGCCTTGGTGTTAGCTAGTCCTTTTTCACTTATGGGGCTGTGAATTGCTGGAAACTTATGGTCTAGAGAATCATGTCCTTCAATTCTGAAGAGTCTCTTCATTTTTAAAAATCTTCCCCTTCTGGTCAGGCAGGGTGGCTCATACCTGTAATCCCAGCACTTTGGGAGGCCAAGGCAGGCGGATCATCTGAGGTCAGGAGTTTGAGATCAGCCTGGCCGACATGGTGAAACCCTGTCTCTACTAAAAATACAAAAATTAGCCGGATATGGTGGCGGGTGCCTGTAATCCCAGTTATTTGGGAGGCCGAAGCAGGAGAATCGCTTAAACCCGGGAGGCGGAGCTTACAGTGAGCTGAGATGGTGCCATTGCACTCCAGCCTGGGTGACAAGAGCAAAACTCTGTCTCAAAAAAAAAAAAAAAAAGTTTTCCTCCTGAGAGCACTCCCTCAATAAACCATGTGTACAAGTATCCCCATCTCAGATTCTATTTTTAGAAATTATGGGCCGGGCGCGGTGGCTCAAGCCTGTAATCCCAGCACTTTGGGAGGCCGAGACGGGCGGATCACGAGGTCAGGAGATCGAGACCATCCTGGCCAACACAGTGAAACTCCGTCTCTACTAAAAAAATACAAAAAACTAGCTGGGCGAGGTGGCGGGCGCCTGTAGTCCCAGCTACTCGGGAGGCTGAGGCAGGAGAATGGCCTAAACCCGGGAGGCGGAGTTTGCAGTGAGCTGATATCCGGCCACTGCACTCCAGCCTGGGCGACAGAGCGAGACTCCATCTCAAAAAAAAAAAAGAAAAGAAAAGAAAAGAAATTATGACCCATTGATATAGTCTGAATATTCGTCCAAATCTCATGTTGAAATCTCAAATCCCGATGTTGGAGGTGGGGCCTGATGGGAGGTGTTTGGGTCACGGGGGTGGATACCTCATGGCTTGGTGCTGTCCTCAAAATAGTGAGTGAGTTCTCTCAAGATCTGGTTGTTTAAGTGTGTGGCAACTCCCCCAACCACCACTCTCTCCCTTGCTCCTACTCACCCTTTGCCTTCTGCCATGATTGGAAGTTTCCTGAGGCCTCCCCAGAAGCAGATGCTGGTACCCTGCTTCCTGTACAGCCTGCAAAACTGCAAGCCAATTAAGCCTCTTTTCTTATAAAGTACCCAGTCTCAGGTATTTCTTCATAGCAACGCAAGAATGACCTAATACACTCACCATCTGGCACAGTGTCTGGCCCATAAGAAGCATCTAAATAAATGATTGTTGAATAAAAAATAAACTCTGAGAAAATCACAGACAGAACTCTCCTATACATGCATGGAGAGCACCTGGTGCATAGTAAATCTTTAAGGAGCTTTAGTCTCTTCAATCCCCCCATGCCCTGCAATATGGAGTAGCCTCATCTTGGTGGACTCATCAGGACATGCTCCCCAGGTCTGTATGTCCAGGAATGCAATTGTGTGGATGCATCCAGTGTTGATCAGGCTCAGGGAATTGGCAATCTTAGACCTTAATGCTCCTTTACAAACACAATTGGAACTTAATGTAAAAAAAAAAAAAAAAAAAAAAAATCTGGGATCTTCTGTTATATCCTATCCCATTATGGACAAATCTACTCCTAAAGTCCAGCTGCTGGATAAGCAAGAACAGCCAGAGCAAGGGCAATCAGTGCATGGTCGCTAGGGCTGGTGACACTGGTCTCTGGGCAAGGCCTGCTGGAGGTGGATATGCAGCCTGATTCTTGTTCTGTCTCCTCCTCTCCTAGGGGCTGTATAGCCACTGTCTCCCCTTTTGCCACCCCTACCAGTTTTCCTTCAAAGTATGATATGCAGGCAAAGATTAAGTTCTTTTAATTATGACACATTTCCACTCTTGCCTCTCAAGTCACTAAACTGAGATGCGCTGGACCCCTATGGCTACCACCCATTTACAGATTATCAGTGTAATATGATATACTGATAATCCAGGTGACTAACTACTTCATTATATATTCATTTTCCATTCATATAACTCCCTTCTCAGTTATAAGTTCATATAACTCCATTCTCAGAGTGTAACCTTAACCTCTAATATGGGGGTTACTAGGTCATAGTCCTCTTAAATTCATATCCTCTACCTCATTACTGGAACCCCAGTATGCATAATACCTCCTATAAACTGTAGTGCTTAGAACACCTGAATAGCCCCCTCCTCTCCCACCCCCATTTAGCAGGTTATGTGACAGCCCAGCCCCAGACGCCTCAGGCAGTCTCCTGGCAGAGCCCATCTCTGCAATCTGGAACTGCAGGCCTGAAAAATCCCCCAGAAGGACCCACAGGGAAGATAGCTGGGGACATTGAATGACTTGCCCCTGGACATGCAGCTCTGCAAACTCACAGGAAGAAGAAAGCAGACCTCGCTCCCTTGGACAGATGCCCAAATAGTAATGGGGTTAGAATGCCTTCCTGACAACTCAGATCCCCAAGGGAGGGCCCTAGGGCAGAGAATTAGCAAAGGCAAGAGGATGAGTCTTAGTTCTCAGAAATCCCTGACTTCCCAGCTAAGCCCCACCTAGGCCGCCAGCTGCTTATGAGGCTAGAGCAGCAGCAGCAGCAGCCCCCTCCCTACCCCACGGCCCCACCTGGCAACAAGTCACAATGCCCCAGGTGCCCAGTCCCAGAATGCTGACCAAAGTGGGAGGAGGTGAGGAGGGTTTGCTGGGTGGGTGTGGGGGAGGGGGAGACTCTGCAGGAGCCTAATTCCCCACTCTGAGCTTACCCTTGTATCTGCCAGGGCCCTACCCCTTCCCCAACTCCCATTCCTGTAATCTTTTTCAGCACTAGTTCTTCCTGTCACCTCCACCTCCCTCCATGACCCGGCTCTGCTTACCCAGACCCGAAGCCCTTGAGGATCCGATCCCAGTTCCTCCTAGGGGCCTGGGTGCTGGGGAGGGGTCGGGTACTCCAGTGCATCCACGTGTGTCCTCCTGGGGCCCTAACTGGGCCCAGCTCCTGGACAGTGTCCTAGGGCTGGGGGCACTAGGGCTGACAATCCGGGCAGTCTTTTCCACAACTGGCCCAGCCCTGCTGCTGCTTCTGGTCAGCTTCCTCACCTTCGACCTACTCCATAGGTAAGCGGGCAACAGCCTGGCAGGTGGGCATTGTAGGCAAGCAGGCCAGTGGACAACTTCCCTAAGCCCAGCCGCCACCCTCTCTCTCCACAGGCCCACAGGTCACACTCTGCCACAGCACAAACTTCTCACCAGGGGCCAGAGTCAGGGGGCCGGTGAGGGTCCAGGACAGCAGGAGGCTCTACTCCTGCAAATGGGGAGAGTCTCAGGACAACTTAGCCTCCAGGACGCGCTGCTGCTGCTGCTCATGGGGCTGGGCCCGCTCCTGAGAGCCTGCAGCATGCCCTTGACCCTGCTTGGCCTGGCTTTCTGCCTCCATCCTTGGGCCTGAGAGCCCCTCCCCACAACTCAGTGTCCTTCAAATATACAATGGCCACCCTGCTTCCTCAGGCCCCCTTTTCTCCTTCCTGGCTGGGCAGGTGGCACAATACCCCTTTTTTCCCAGCCTGAACCTCACAGGACCTCCAGTCCCATAATATAGGTATCAGATACCTAGGTCTGAGTCTTGGGGCCGCAAGAGAAGGCAGTATACAAGCCAGGGAGCCTGGGGAAGAATGTGGCAGCCATCTCAGAGCCTGTGGGTTGGGGGCAGTCACTCTGGCCTCTGTGGCTCTAGAGAATGAAGGTCCAAACAGAAAGACTTGCAAGAGAGCAGGGTGGAAAGGGGTGGGTATCAGCCAGCAGGGAAAGCAGGGAAGGGACAGGGATCCAGGGAGGGCTTCCCATGAGAAAGCATGAGAAACTACATCTGCGGGGCACTGAGGCTCCTCTGCCAGCCTGGAGGGTCTGTGCAGAGGGACTCGGGTGGGCCTCACACCCTGCAGTGACTCCTCTCTTGGCTGGACCCCACCCCAGCCCGGGTCACAAAGGAGCTCCTCTGGGAAGGGTGGGGGTAGATGAGAGTGGGGACTTGGATTTGCCTGCCAGGCCGTCCTGGGTGCTGCAGGAAGCAACATGACTTAGGTAACTGCCCAGAGGTAAGTTCCAGACTCCAACTCTGTTGCCCCACCCCACCCACACTGGTGCCCTCCTGACCCCTGTACCCCCTCTCTGCCCCCTGCCCCGAGGTCCCAGGCATCTCCAAGACCCTGGCCCTCTCCCCAGGTGCACCAGCCATGATGCAGCAGCTGCGAGTGGAGACAGATACCATCGGGGCTGGCGAGGGGCCACAGCAGGCAGTGCCCTGGTCAGCCTGGGTCACAAGGCACGGCTGGGTGCGCTGGTGGGTGAGCCACATGCCCCCAAGCTGGATCCAGTGGTGGAGCACCTTGAACTGGCGGCAACCGCTGCAGCGCCTGCTGTGGGGTCTGGAGGGGATACTCTACCTGCTGCTGGCACTGATGCTGTGCCATGCACTCTTCACCACTGGCTCCTACCTGCTGAGCTCCTTGTGGCCCGTCGTGGCTGCCGTGTGGCGCCACCTGCTACCGGCTCTCCTGCTGCTGGTGCTCAGTGCCCTGCCTGCCCTCCTCTTCACGGCCTCCTTCCTGCTGCTCTTCTCCACACTGCTAAGCCTCGTGGGCCTCCTCACCTCCATGACTCACCCAGGCTACACTCAGGATTTGGATCAATAAGAAGGGCAACCCCATCCCGCTGCCTGTGTCTGTTGAGCCCTGGCCTAGGGCCTGAGACCCTGTGGGGAGAGGGAGGGCAATGGGATAAGGGCCCCCTGCCTTGGCAGGCCCCAGACCCTTAGTCCCGAACAGGTAGACTGGCCTGACCCCGGACTCCTTCCTCAAGTCAATGCTGCAGGTTCCTGGTGTGAGGGGCTGGGGCCTTTGAGAAGAGGGGGCAGGACAGATGGCTTAGCCATTGGTGGAAATTGCTTAGCCAGGGGCAGAGCTTGACCAAGCCACTGACAGCGCCCATATGGATGTGATGATACCCGTGGGGCCCTCTTGGCAACTGACAGCATCTTTTTCTCACAGCCACTCAGCTGTCTCAGCTTCAGACTCACTGAGAACTTCTACCTGGGCACCCCTGGCCTTGCCATTCCTCCCAGCAATCCCCTCTTTCCATTTCCAGGAGAACCACAGACTCTAGAGAGGGTCCCAGTGACAAAAATCTATCAGGGAGAAGGCTGGCCAGAAGCCCCAGGAGACCTCAACTCCCTCGTTCTCCAAACCTTGCAGCCCAGGCATCCTCCTCCCTAGAGTTCCTACTTCCTGCCTCAGTCCCCATCCCCAAGTCTGAGAAATGGGCCAACTGGGGTCAGACAGTACCTACTCACTCTCTAAGAATCCCAAGGTCTGTTATGGAAAAATGATCAAGAAGTCTCATTTCACCCACTTACACAATGTGTGGCCTTGGCCAATTAATTCATTTCAGTCTCAATGTTAGGTGGGCCACTTCTGTCATGGGGTTGTTGTGAGTCAAAGACAGTATCTATTTGTGAAGTATTTTGTAAAAACCAAAAACCTGTAAGATGTTGTTTTTAGCTCTAAGAACATTCGGTAGGCTCAAAAGATCTTTGGACCCCAAAGACTGTTGAAGGAACAGGAAGCTTCTCTGGGCTTTCAGATCAACTCTCTGTCCTGGATAGAATTTTGGCCCTAAAATGTTAAACAAGAGGTTGGTTAAGTGTGGACAAGATATAAAAGGTCATGTGCCATGAAATCTCAAAATGCACAGATGCTGAACTATTTTGATTATGAAATGCTTGGGCCTGGGGCTGGGTGCCAGGAGATGCTTGCACAGCTGTGTAAGTGGGGAAAGCACAGCCCCAGGGTTTCCAAAACTGACCCAGCAAGCCGCTCAGGCACCAGAAGGGCTTTGGAAAGCAATCCTTTGATGCCCTGAATGCTGGCCATTTGTTCACTTGCTAGCCCCTCCAACAAAACATTGAGTTATTACCAAGTAAGGTACATGATAGACAACTTTATCCACACCTGACTCCCACCCAATCCCTGGCCATCCCCAGCTCCTGCCCAGTTCTGATCCCTGCTTTATATATAACCCTAAAATCCTAGCTCTTGAAACCCCAGACCCAAGGTCCCCTTCTCTTGCCCCATAAATACTCAGGGCCTTGGGGTTAGCCCCTAGAACCCTGGTTCATTTTTGCCTTACAGTTTTGCAACCCTCCATGCCACTGATTAGATGCCTTCAGCATCAGTGCCAAAACCCGAGCTCCAGTCCTTCCTTTCTGTTTCTTTGTATTTCTCCTTGCATTATGGCCTGGTAGCGAGAGCAAGGTAGGACATGGGGCTGACATAGTCTCATGGTTAGCTGGGTTTTGGTGTATGAGCTGAGGCTGGGCTTGAATACTAGCACTCTCACTTACTAGCTCCATGCCCTTAGTGGAAATTGCTAAACCTTCCTCAACTTCACTTTCCTCATGGATAAAACTAAGGCAAGAACTCCTGTCTTAGGGCTCTGGCATGTGAGTGAAGGACCTGGGACCGCTCCTAGCACCACAAATTATAGCTATGCTGTGACCATCCCATTTTAGAGATGAGAAGTCAGGCCCAGGATAGCCATTTGCCAGTGGCCAGGCCAGGCCATCTGAGTCCTACCAGGCTACTCGAGAAGGTGAAGGGGGCAAAGGAAACACAAACAACCTGACTAACTGAAGACCCCATGGCTTCTCAAGAGCTCCTATCAGAGCTAAAGCCCAGGCCTAGGGAGGTTATGAGTCAAACCAATCTAGATGTCTGGCGGGCTGAGGATTTAGGATCCCATGTGGTGAGGGCAGAGACCAGGTTGCCTGGCCTAGATCCATCATTGACTTGGCCATGCATTGCTAGCCAGCGACATGGCTCTGGAGCCTTGGGTCCATTCCAATGAAGGGGGAGAGGAATTTTGGGCCCTGACCAGATGCACTGGTGGATGGGATGTGGGCAGCAGCAAGGAGAAGACCTTCTTCAACTTTCCTCACAGAATATACACCTTTTACCCTTCTGCCCAGCTGGTATGGGGTAAGGAGGTGCAGCCAGACTGGAGAGCAGATGGGCAATACTCATCACATTAGATCAGCATATACCCTAGGACCCAGAACCCCAGAATGAATTTTCACAGAGGTCCATAAGGGCCTTGCTCCTCAAAATGTAGTCCCAGAATCAGCAACATAGGCATCACCTGGAAGCTGGTTAGAAATATAGTCTCAGGCCCTGCTCCAGACCGGCTGAATCAGAGCCTGCATTTTTTTTTTTTTTTTTTTTGAGACAGAGTCTTGCTCTGTTGTCCAGGCTGGAGTGCAGTGGTGCAATCTCGGATCACTGCACTCCACCTCCCAGGTTCAAGTGATTCTCCTGCGTCAGCCTCCCAAGTAGCTGGGATTACAGGCGCCTGCCACCAAGTCCGACTAATTTTTGTATTTTTAGTAGAGACGGAGTTTCACCATGTTGGTGCCAGATTGGTCTTGAATCCCTGATCTCAGGTGATCCACCTGCCTCAGCCTCCCAAAGTGCTGGGATTACAGGCATGAGCCACCCTGCCTGGCCAAAAGCCTGCATTTTAACAAGATTCCCAGGTGATACATTGCACCCTGTTTGAGAAGCAAAGCATAAGGAAGTACTATGAGAATGCCTATTGCACTGTTACTAGTGGGAGCAGGGTAGTTAAAGGGAAGGGTAAAACAGCGTAGATGGGCCCAAGGGACAACAGTTAGAAGGGGCAGAAGGTACATGAACTAATCTTAAAATCTTAGCATTGAAAAATAAATGGAATGAGAATACAATTCCTTTTACACAAATGTAAAAGGTATGTCAGCAAAACAAGACACTTTTTGGCAAGAACACATAAAAACGGAAGATAAACAGAAGAATGGACAACTCTAAGGGCAGGCAAGTGGGAGTAAGGTATAGAGGTAACAGGCAATAAAGCTGGAGAGCTTGCAGAGGCGAAACGTGATACCATCAACATAATTTCTGAAATTCCTTTAAAAGTAGAAAAAGTCGTCCATTTAGCGTTAAAAGGCTTAAAAATGCAAGTCTGGGGAGAATGGGCATGGTGAAATGATGGAGTTCTAAGTCATTCGGTTTGGGCCAAGAAGGGCGAGCCTTCCTATCGGCCTGTACGTGACCTGGGCTGCGGCGTGGATGTCTTTGCCCTCCCCCACCGCACCCGGTAGGCTGCTCTCATGGGATTGGACTGTGAGCCTGGGATCCAGCAACAACTTCGGCCTGGCCGGAAAAATAAGGTCAAGGGGAGCATAAGGAACCGGAGCGGAGGCGGTGTCAGCGAGAGGGGCCTTGCGTCTAAGGAGAGAAGGGATCTACAGCGGTGCACACACATGCTGGCGAATACTGGGGGTGGGGGATGGGCAATAGGGCTTCCCTCCGCCCCTAGGAACAGGGAAGGCGGTGTCAGGGGGCGCAAGCTGCTGAAGGGTAACCCTTCAAGAGATGGAGCGTCAGTGGCCACTCAGGGAAGGAGAGGGGTCCCGGAAAGGAGGAAGCCGTGCGACATCCAGGAACCTCCAAGGGCCAGCTGCGGGAGACAGCAAGGGGGGCGCTCTCCTTCAGACTCGTGCGTGCAGAGAAAGGGGGAGGCTGGGAGAGGCTGAGTGAGGCTGGGGGTGAGGGGAGGGGCAGCCGGCCCCTGGGAAGGAAGGAGGAGACAGGGTCCTCAGGGAGGGGGAGGACGCCTGTGCAGCGCGCGCTAGACCAACGCCCGGGGGCAGGGACAAGGTCATTGAGGCCGTGGTCAGAGACGCTTCGGGAGGGAAGGGGCCACGTCGGGCGGGATGCATTGAGGCGACAGGAGCGCCTGGTCAGACAGCAGCTACTCGGAGGCAGGGGAAGGCGTGGTGGGGGATCCCCTGCGGTGAGGACCCCGTGAGGACACCGGAGGCCGGCCGCGGGGTGCGGAGTGCCGAGGGCACTGCTCTCCCCCAGGCCCAAGCCCGCGGAGAGGGGCGAGGGCGACAGCTGGAGGGCGTCGATGACCTTTAGGCAGAGAGGGACAGACCAGGGTCTGAGGCTGGGAGGGAAATCCCAAGCTCGGCCCGGTTGGGAGGTCGTGGGCATCCACACCGGGAATGTGCTGGCGGCCCTGAAGCATCGAAGTCCCCGGACTCGCCGAAGAGACTGGGGACCGACGGCGCGCAAGGAGAGCCCTCTGGCTCTGGCAACGAAGGGGCGGGC
>NW_012115366.1:1910886-1937629 GCF_000951035.1 Colobus angolensis palliatus | reverse complement strand
AGGGATGTCCCACAGGCTAAGACACCAGCACTTAGGGCGGGGCGGGAGGGGAAGGAGAGGGATCTCAGGGCCACTGTCATCACAGTGGCAGCTTCGTTGACTCTCACCCCTTGCCCCAAATCGCTGGCCTGCCGCCCCTCCCCCTCACCAGAGACCCCCGAGGCATCGACGGCAGAGTTCCTGAGAACCCTGGAGAAGGAACAGCCCGATATAGCCAACTGAGCTGGGACTCCGACTCCTGGCACAGCCTGAGCCTGGTATTATCAAATGCCCCGAGGTAAAGAGCTATCATTTGTGAGGATCCGACAGGGTCTGGATGCAGCCACTTTTGGACAAGTTTTTTTGTTTGTTTGTTTTTCTGCTGAGCATTTTCATCTGTATTCTGGAACTCATACTTGCATCCTTTTTACTGATTCTGTTACCGACCCTCAAGGGGGTTTTGGATCCCAGTGGGTTTTTTTCCCTGCTTGGTGCCGTTCATGCCAATAGAATGAGACCAGGTTCGGTTAAGCAGAGCAGAAACTTTATCACTGATCAAGGAATGTAGAAGGAGCCTGAGATCAAAGCACCTTCTTGCGGGAAGGGGTAGGGCGAAGGGGGATTTGTAAGATGTCTTAGGGTAGTAGGCAGAGACTGGGGGAGGGGATTCCTGGAAAGATGGGGCTTTCCAGGGAGAACTGGAGTGTGTGCAGTCTCTCCTTCACCCCAGCACTTTATGTGCCTCGGCAAAGTGCACCTCCACCCCCCATCCCCTCACCCACTCCCCCCGCCCCCGCAGAGATTACAATATGGTAATGAGGCGAGGATTGAGGTCAGGGTAGCACTGCTGAGCTCCCTTCTCATCTTGTGGCTTGTTTGTGGTTACTGGCTTCCAGCCTCCGTTTTTGAAAGCAAACACAACTGTGAACACTGGTTAATTTCAGAGGTTTTGGGGCTTGCTGAAAGACTTGGGGTTACTCTGCGGTGATAGTTCCCTACCTTGAAAATATTTTCCATCTTAAAAGAACTTGATTTAACATCTGTTGGTTCTATCATATTTTCCAGGTTGTGTCTTCAAATGTCTTACCCCCAAAATACCAGTTTTTAAAATTAATATGTGACATTGTATCCTTGCGAAATATTTGTAACATGTATGAAAGTTATGAACCTCTCTAAACTGAGAGACCACGTCAATCTAAAGGACAGATGTTATCAGGTTAGGGCCTCTTCCTGTGTGCTCCTCATCTTACTGTGCAAGCTGGGATTCCCAATGGCAAATAGAACTGCTGTTCACAGATATCTTTGACTTGATATTGATTTAAAACGAACTGCTTGCTTCTAAGTTTCCACCATTAAGAATTATGTAGATTGTTGTAGATTTCTGGTAGTTAACTTTTATTCAGTTAAAGAAATTTCTTTCAAGACCTAGTTTACTAACAATTTTGGTCAAGAATGGATGTTGAATTATAAAATTGCTTTTTCTATATCTATTATGAGAACTATTCTACTGTATTCTGTTTCTTTGGTGAATTACATTTTTGTTTCTTTTATTAAACTGCTTTTATGGTTTTGTTTTGTTTGAGATGGAGTCTCTCTCTGTTGCCCAGGCTGGAATGCAGTGGCATGATCTCAGCTCACTGCAACTTCTGCCTCCTGAATTCAAGCGATTCTCCAGCCTCAGTCTCCCAAGTAGCTGGGACTACAGGCACCCATCACCATGCCTGGCTAATTTTTTGTACTTTTTTCTTGTTGTTAGTGTAGAGACAGGGTTTTGCCGCGTTGCCAAGGCTGGTCTCAAACCCCCTGTACTCAAGCAATCCACCTGCCTCAGCTTCCTAAAATGTTTGTTACAGGTGTGAGCCATGGCAGTTGGCCAATTTGTTCTTTTTTTTATTAGTGTGGACTATCTCGTTGTACGAAAATACAATAATTTATCTGTTCTCTTATTGATGAACATTTGGGTTGTTTCAAGGTTTTGGCTATCAATAAAACATCTACGAATATTTTTAAGTCTTTCAGTGGACAGAGTCACTTATTTCTTTTGCACCAGAATTGCTGGGTCATAAAGTATGCAAATGTTCAACTTTAGTAAATGTTGCCCAATCATCTCCAAAGTTGTTATATCAATTTATATCAATTTCCACTGCTTTTTTTGCAACCTGTCCACCTAATTTGTTTGGAGTTTCTGCTCTCCAAGGTCTCATCAGACATGATATTTGCATTTCTGTTTCTCATTTTCCCTTTTGCTTGGGTGATTTCTTAGAGGAAGAGGAAATACTATATCATCTTCAAACTGCACGACCTCTTTCCTTTTAAAAACCAGGAATGCAAGTTTGGTTTAACATCCAAAAAACAACTAATGTAATTCACCAAATTATCAAAAAAAAAAAAAAAAAGCCCATATGATCATTTCAATAAATGCAGAAAAGGCATTTGACACAATACAACATCTATTCCTGATAAAAGCTCTCAGCAAACTAGGAATAAAAGGAAATATTCTCAACTTGATAGAAGGCATCCATGAAAAACTTGTAGCTAGTATCTTGGTAGTAGTATCAGCTACTTCATGGTGGAAAAACTGAATACTTTCCACCTAAGATCAGAAACAAGAATATCCACTCTCACTACTTCTATTCAATGATTGTACTAAATGTCCCAGCCACTGCAATAACACAAGAAATATAAATAAAAGGCACACAAATTGGAAAGCAGTAAGTAAAACTGTCTTTATTGGTAGACAAAATAATCATCTATGTAGAAAATCCAAAGAAATCTATAAAAAAGTTACTAGAACGAAGTGAATTTGACAAAGTAGTTAACACATGTACACAGTCATGGTTGTGATACAAGGTCAATATACAAAAATCAATTGTATTTTCTGTACTTGCAATGAACAATCAGAATAGAAAAAATTTTAAAATGACTACTTCTAAGAATAGAAAAATATATGAAGCACTTAGGGGTAAATCTGACAAAAGATGTGAAAGACCTGTATACTGAAAACTACAAAATACTGCTGAGAAAAATTAAAGACCTAAATAAGTGGAGAGATATACTTTGTGCATGGGGTCAGATATGGGTCAGACATATTGTTACGATGTCAATTTTCCCCAATTTATCCATATATTCAATACAATCACAATCAAAACCCCAGCAGCATTTTTATAGGAATTAACAAGCTGATTTTAAAACTCATATGGAAATGTAAAGGACCTAGAAGACCCAAAATAACTTTGATAAAGAACAAAGTTGAGGCCCAGCATGGTGGCTCAAGCCTGTAATCCTAGCACTTTGGGAGGCTGAAGCGGGCACATCACCTTGGAAGAGGTCAGGAGTTCAAGATCAGCCTGGCCAACATGGTGAAACCCCATCTCTACTAAAAATACAAAAATTAGCCAGGTGTACTGGCGTGTGCCTGTAATCCCAGCTACTCTGGAGGCTGAGGCAGGAAAATTGCTTGAACCCGGCAGGCGGAGGTTGCAGTTAGTCGAGATCGCACCATTGCACTCCAGCCTGGGAGATAAGAGCAAAATTCTGTCTGTCTCAAAAAAAAAAAAAAAAGGACCAAGTTGAAGGACTAACACTTCCCAATGTCAAGATTTCATAAAGCTACAGTCAAAAGAGTGTGGTATTGGTATAAAGACAGACAAACAGACCAGTGGAACAGAGTAGAGTCCAGAATTAGATCCACACATACATGAACAAGTGAGTCTCAATGCAAGTGCAAAGGTAATAGTCTTCAACCAATGGTGCTGAACCATTGTACATTCATATAAAAATGAATTTCAATTTATACCTCACACCATAAACAAAATAAAACTCAAAACATAAACAAAAATAAACTCAAATTTGATCATAGACCTAAATGTAAAACCAAAAACTATAAACTTTCGAAGAGAAAACACAGAAAATAAATAGTTGTAACCTTGGATTAGGCAAAGATTTCTTAGATATGACACCAAAAGCACAATCCAAAATCCAAAAGAAAAATTTGATTAACTGTACTTTATCAAAATTAAAAACTTCTGTTCTTGAAAAGACATTGTTAAGAAAAAAAGAAGCCAAGCCACAGACTGGAAGAAAGTATTTTCAGATCATATCTGATAAAATACTTGTATCCAGAATAAAGAACTCTCAAAGTCCAATATGTAAAAAGGGGGATAGAGGGAAAGAGAGAGAAAAATGTGAAAAAATACTTAACAGAAGAAGATATATAGATGAAAAATAAGCACATGAAAAGATGTTCAACATCACTGGTCATTAGAAAAATGTGAACTAAAACCATAATGGAGATACCACTACCCATCTATTGGAATGGCTAATATTAAAAAGACTGATCATACCAAGTGCCGACAAGGATGTGGAGGAATTGCAACTCTCATACATTGTTGGTGGGAATGTAAAATTGTAGAACCACTTTGAAAAATTGTTTGGCAGTTTCTTAAAATGTTAAATATACACCTACCATATAGCCACTTCGTTCTTAGGTAAAAATGAAAACGTATGTCCATACAAAGACTTGTATATAAATGTTCATGGCAGCTTTACTTATAATAGTCAAAAGCTGAAAATAAATGTCCATCAATAGGTGAATGGATAAATGTTGATATATCCATACAACTGAATACTATTCAGCTATAAAAAGGAATAAATTGTTGATACATGGGCAAGGTGGCGGGCGCCTGTAGTCCCAGCTACTTGGGAGGCTGAGGCAGGAGAATGGCATAAACCCGGGAGGCGGAGCTTGCAGTGAGCTGAGATCCGGCCACTGCACTCCAGCCTGGGCGACAAAGCGAGACTCCGTCTCAACAACAACAACAACAAAAAATTGTTGATACAACATGGATGAATTTCCAGTTGTTCCATTAATCCCATTCATTAGGATGAGTGAAAGATGCCAGATGATAAAAAAGAGTACCCATAAGTAGGAGTTGAACAATGAGAACACATAGACACAGGGAGGGAGGGGAACAACACACACCAGGGCCAGTAGGGGGTGGGTGGTGAGGGGAAGGACAGCATTAGGACAAATAGCTAATGCATGCAGGGCTCAAAACCTAGATGACCAGTTGACAGGTACAGCAAACCACCATGGCGTACGGATACCTATGTAACAAGCCTGTATGTTCTGCAATTGTATCCTGGAACTTAAAGTAAAATTTTAAAAATAATAATAATAAAGAAAGAAAAAAGTACCTATTGAAAGATTCCATCCATATAAAATTCTAGAAAATACAACCTGATCTATAGTAACAGAAAGCAATAAGTACCCATGATAGCTTGGGGACAGGAGCAGGGGGGTGTGAGGAAGCTATGGGGAGGAATGACGGAGGAATTATAAAGAGGTAGAAGAATAAATTTCATTATCTTAATTGTGATGATTTCATAGATGTGTATACATATATATCAACTTGTATGTGAAGTCTATTGCATGTCAATCCCACTTCAGTAAAGAAGGTTTTTGTTTTGGTTTTTAGAGACAGGGTCTCATTTTGTCACCCAGGCTGGAGTGCAGTGGTGGAATCATGGGTCACCACAGCCTCAAACTTCTGGGCCCAAGTGATCCTCCTGTCTCAGCCTCCCATGTAGCTGGGACTACAGGTATCCACCACTACACCCAGATAATTTATTTTTTATTTTTTGTAGAGTCGAAGGTGGGAGAGGGTGTCACTTTGTTGCCCAGACTGGTCTTGAACTTCTGCCTTCAAGTGATCCTCCCACCTCAGCCTTCCAAAGCGCTGAGTTTACAGGCATCAGCCACCACACCTGGCCGAGCAGGTTTTGTTTTGTATTTTTGAGAGGAATCTTGCTTTGTCGCCCAGGCTGAAGTGCAGTGGTGCCATCTTGGTTCACTGCAAGCTCCGCCTCCTGGGTTCACGCCATTCTTCTGCCTCAGCCTCCCGAGTAGCTGGGACTACAGGTGCCTGCCACCACGCCCGGCTAATTTTTTGTATTTTTAGTAGAGATGGGGTTTCACCGTGTTACCCAGGATGGTCTCAATCTCCTGATCCCGGGATCCGCCTGCCTTAGCCTCCCAAAGTGCTGGGATTACAGGTGTGAGCCATCGTGTCTGGCCCAAGCAGGGTTTTTTTTGTTTTTTTTGTTTTTAAACAATAGGCTCATTTCCTTGCAATCAGAGTTTATCTTTCACTGATGTACCTGTTTAGATATACTTCAATACTGTACTGAACACACAACCTAGGCAGGAAACTGGGTAATGCAACAGAAGGCAAGTTATCTACTTTTGCTGGGAAACTTCTGTTTATATTATTATTATTATTATTAAGATGGGGTTTCGCCCTTGTCGCCCAGACTGTAGTGCAGGGGCGTGCTCTTGGCTCATTGCAGCCTCCGTCACCTGGGCTCAAGCGATTCTCCTGCCTCAGCCTCCCAAGTAGCTGGGATTACAGGCGTGTGCCATGACGCCTGGCTAATTTTTGTATTTGTAGTAGAGACAGGGTTTCATCATGTTGGCCAGGCTGGTCTCAAACTCCTGATCTCAAGTGATCTACCTGCCTCAGGCTTCCAAAGTTCTGGGATTACAGGTATAAGCCACTGCGCCTGGCCAAGTTTTACTTTTCTTTCTTTTTTTTTTGAGATGGAGTCTTGTTCTGTTGCCCAGGCTGGGATACAGTGGCGCAATCTCAGCTCACTGCAACCTCCCTCCCAGGTTCAAGCAGTTCTCCTGCTTCAGCCTCTCGAGTAGCTAGGATTACAGGCATGCACCACCATGCCTAGCTAATTTTTTTTGTTGTTCTTGGTTGTTGTTTTTTTTTTTTTGAGATGGAGTTTCGCTCTTGTTGCCCAGGCTGGAGTGCAGTACAGTGGCGTGGTCTCAGCTCACACTGCAACCTCTGCCTCCTGGGCTCATGTGATTCTCCTACCTCAGCCTCCCAAGTAGCTGGGATTACAGGCATGCACCACCACACCTGGCTTTTTTTTGTATTTTTAGTAGAGACAGGGTTTCACCATGTTGGTCAGGCTGGTCTCGAACTCCTGACCTCATGTGATTCGCCCACCTCAGCCTCCCAAAAGGTTGAGATTACAGGCGTGAGCCACAGTGCCTGGCCGAAGTTTTACTTTTCTTAAAGAGAATTTTTTTTTTTTTCCCCTGGAAAATAAGTGCTGACATCACAACTGAAGTGCTCATGCATCTTTTACTCCTTTCAGGAATATCTTGGTATGGCAAATGAATGGATGCAGAGTCCATTCTTTAAAATCAATTCCATGAATGAGAGGAAGTCAATGTAAGATTGTCTTATTAAATGATCTGTCAATGGTCAAATATGAATGCTATTCGAGACAATGAAGTTTGAGTTCTCTCTTGCTTAACTAGCAAATAGTGGGCCTACATACTGGGGCAACTCAAGATTTCCATTATTTTCACATCTCAAAAAAAAAAAAAAAAAAGGAAAAAGAGGGAAATGATTTAAATGTTAAGTAATAACTCATATAAGGCTATTTGTAAGTTTCTTGCTTCCCAGTCGGGACTGAATAAAATCTACAATAGAGGAGTCAAATTTTTAAGTGTTTTGTACCATATGCTTATATGACAACAAACTGAGCAACATTTACCTCCTTTATTCTATTCTTTTTTTTCCTTTTGAGACGGAGTCTCACTCTTGTCACCCAGGCTGGAGTGCAGTGGCGCGATCTCAGCTCACTGTAAGTTCCGCCTCCTGGGTTCATGCCATTCTCCTGCCTTAGCCTCCAGAATAGCTGGGACTACAGGTGCCCACCACCACACCCAGCTAATTTTTTTGTATTTTTAATAGAGATGGGGTTTCATGTATTAGCCAGGATAGTCTCGAACTCCTGACTTTGTGATCTGCCCGCCTCAGCCTCCCAAAGTACTGGGATTACAGGCGTGAGCCACTGCACCTGGCCTCTTTATTCTATTCTTATGATAAATTTCAAGTTTAAAGAGATTAAGCTATTTCCACAAATGTTAAAGGAATGTAAGAAAGTTTTAAGGACAAAGGTGTTGGGACATTGCAGTTGGGACATAGGCACCGTGGGCCATACCAGCCACATAGCAAAATGGGGTGGAAATTAAAAATATGGAGGTAAGGCCAAGCATGGTGGCTCACACCTATAATCCTAGCACTTCGGGAGGCTGAGGCAGGCACATCACTTAAGCCCAGGAGTTTGTGACCAGCCTGGGCAATATGATGAAACCCCATCTCTACCAATCAATCAATCAATCATTCAATCAATAAGCTGGGCATGGTGGTGTGTGCCTGTAGTCCCAACTATTTGGGAGGCTAAGGTGGGAGGATCACTTGAGCCTGGGAGGCAGAAGTTGCAGTGAGGTGTGATGTCACCACTGCATTCCAGCCTGGACAACAGATACCTTGCGCTCTCTCTCTCTCTGTGTATTTATGTGTATGTATGGCAGTAGAATGAAGGGGATATTGAGCACATTTGATGAGTCTCCAGGTTTCTTAGCGTGAAAGCTCCAGATCTGGGATAGGGTTTGAAGCAAGTGAAAAAGCCTTGGCTAGGCTCAGTAGGGAAGGTGACAGGATTCCTGGAGAACAGGACGGGAAACAACAGAGATCTCACTGAGGCTGTGTCACTCAAATTACTTTTTCCTGAAAATCAGTCCAGGTGTAGTTTTCTCCAGCAATACCAGGAAGCCCCAGAATCAGAGGTACAAAGGTGTCTGAAGAGAGAAAAGGATTTTGAGAAGGAAGGGCAGAGTGACAAGGGATTGGGCAAACTGGATACAGCTGAAGAGGGCTGCTCCAAGGATGGGTTTTTGTTAAAGAAAAAAATCAATTTGGGGGCTGAGCACAGTGGTTCACATCTGTTGTCCCAGAACTTTGGGAAGCCAAGGTGGGAGGACTGCTTGAGGTAAGGAGTTCAAGGCCAGTCTGGGCAACATAGCAAGACCTTGTTTTCATATTAAAAAAAAAAAAGTGAAAAAATAAATTTAAAAAATCAAATGTTGCAAATAATGATTAAAACTCTTATCTAACAAGAAGCTTTCTTTCATTTTGGTATGTCCCGTCTCCTTTCTGTTTATACCAGAGAAAGCTGAATTTAAAAGTTTTAGGAACTGTGCCGATGCTTTTGTACACTGTCTCATTTGGTTCCTCTAAAGGGTTTCATTAAGTGACATTGTCTACGGAGTTTCCAGCACCAGTGTGTTGATTCATTAGCTTCCCTTCATTTGCATTTAGTCTAGTAGATGGCTAGCAAGGATCAACACTTTTCTGGTCTGCTATTTCTACCTCCTTTTGTGTGAGATGTTATGTCCTTTAACAAGGTAAAATTTCATTAGTAAGTATGGAAAGTTAATGCAAGAATTCTGCATCCTTCTCTTTTTTTTTGAGACGGAGTTTCACTTGTCGCCTAGGCTGGAGTTCCGCGGCAGGATCTCGGCTCAATAAAAGCTCCGCCTCCCGGGTTCACGGCCATTCTCCTGCCTCAGCCTCCAGAGTAGCTGGGACTACAGGTGCCTGCCACCACGTCCGGCTAGATTTTGTGTTTTTAGTAGAGATCAGGTTTCACCGTGTTAGCCAGGATGGTCTGGATCTGACCTTGTGACCCGCCCGTCTCGGCCTCCCAAAGTGCTGGGATTATAGGCGTGAGCCACCGCGCCCGGCCACATCCTTCTCTTCTATCCATTCTACTTCAAAATTATTTATGGGGTCTTCATGTTACATTATTATTTCTGCCCTCACATCACTTATCAGCCCACTGCCATGCTCCATCCCTCACACCACCCCACATTTTAGCTCACACTCTACTACTGACATTCTCTGTAGGGTCATGAACCTAGGATCAAAACTACCTGTTGAAGCTGAAATCCTGTACCTCCCTGGTTTCAACTTCTGCATGGAACTTAAAACAGCCTCTCTACCACCACCCCACCCCGGCACCCACCTTGGATTTTGTCTCCCTCAGCTCCTTTTCTGTCTCACCACCAGAACCAAAGAGGATGGTCTGTGTTCTCTTTCCTTCTATTGCATATCTCATCAACCAAGTTAGAAGTTTTAAATAGAGGCCAGGCACGGTGGCTCACACCTGTAATCCCAGCACTTTGGGAGGCTGAGGTGGGCGGATCACGAGGTCAAGAGTTGGGGCTCATCCTGGCCAACATGGTGAAATCCCCTCTACTAAAAATACAAAAACTAGCTGGGCATGGTGGTGTGCACCTGTAGTCACAGCTACTTGGGAGGCTGAGGCAGGAGAATCGCTTGAACCCAGGAGGTAGAGGTTGCAGTGAGCTGAGATCACCCCACTGAACTCCAGCCTGAGCGAGACTCCATCTCAAAAAAAAAAAAAAGTTTCGAATACGTCTCCCACTTGAGTTTGAGAGTTTCTGGTTTAATTCCAACCACTTACTGTGTGTCCATATGTGCCAAGAATCATGCAAGATAAGGTTATGTATCTTCATATCTTTAGGGGTAGATGAATAACGAATATACACGTGAATGCATGAGACTGGGAGGTACAGGTAAGAACTAGCCAGATACAAAATTCCATACAAAATATTGACAATTTCCATTCAGCCCTTGATTTTTCCCCAATCTCAAAGAGGTGCTGACAATAGGGGACCCGTCCAGGATCTCTGTTAAATACACATGTTCTAGTGAGGGTAGAAATCAGTGAGACAGGAAGGCACATTCAATGATTTCTAAATAGTGTGGGGTCAAAGGCCCCATGTCGGACAAAGCCCAGATGCAACCTCTCCCACTCTTAAGATCATGGTTTGGGATATCCACTTCACACAGGAATTTGTCACTCTGTTCTTCCATGCCTTTATTGGTGACAGCAATGGACAAGAACAATACCAGGCATAGCAGACACCCTAGCCCAGTACCTGAGGTGCCAGGCAGGCCCTGCAGGGCCATTGGCACATCCAGTCCCAGCCCAAGATCCAGTCTACCCAGGCCATGTCCCCGAATGGGCAGGAGGCTGTCTGTCCAGTTTGTATGTGTGGATCAGTCTCTCTGAGTGTCTGAGCCGCTGCCTGCAGGGCCCTCCCATTCTCCGCACATGGTAGGGGCTGTTAGGAACATAGCGTGGCATCCCCCGATGGACCACTGGGCCCCAGTGCTGACCATGGGGATTAGGGCCAGGGATTGGAGGTGGCAGAGGGCCAGGCACAAAGTTCACTCCAGGGCCACATCCTACAAAAGAACCAGTCATTGTAAGAGCTGGCTTCTGGCCAGAGTGAGTGCAGCTCTGCCTTCAAGCAACTCTTGTCCTCCAGGTGAGCTTCTGTGTTTCCCTATCTACAAAAAAGGGATCGCCCTTCCCCTACCTTCAGACGGTGAAATAGTGACAACCAGTGAGCTGATTAATGAGCCTACAGATGATGTTTCAGACTCAGGGACTGCTGTGACCAAACCCAGTATTGGAGGCACAAGGAGCTACCCAACTCCTCTCAGCTCACCTAGGCATAGGAGGCTGGGTAGGGGGAGGTACAAGAGGGTAGGGGAGCTGCAGAGGCACCTACCTAAGTGGGGTGGCATCGAGAAGTCCTCCACTGGATTATAGTTGAAGAATTCATGGGGTGGGAAGGGCTGGCCTGGGAAAAAAGGGGTATCCTGGGGCAGGGGTGGGAAGAGGGGAGGTGGCGAGGGCTGAGGAAGTGGGTAGGGAAGAGGCATGGGAGGGGGCAAAGGAGAGGGTGGGGGTGGGAGCAAGGCCAGATGCTCCCCGAAGTCTGGGGTCTGCCTATGGCTTCCCTGGAATGGATGATTCATCTCTGCCCAGTCCTCAATCCACGGGTCTAGGAATGGGATGGTTGTTTTAGGTAGGCTTGGGAGCCAGGCTGCCCTGAACTCTGGCCGTCCACACTTCTAACGCTCTATTCCTTCCTCTTGGAAAGCAGAGCCACCAGGCTGGAGCACCCTTGCCCTCTACCCAGTTTTCCTCATTCTCTCTCATTTCAGGCCGAGCCCAAGGTGTGTTCCTTTTCTCTTACCTCTCAGACCTACCTTTGTTCTGACCTCACACTTTCCTCCAGAGCCTTCTTTGTTTGCCCAGGTCCTGTATCTAACTTTTTCCTCTCCCACCTCCTCCCCATAGACCAGTAAATAAGCCAAACATAAAGATCCTGTTATTCCCTTCACCAACAACTTCCCTTTACCATCCGAACTTCCAAAATGAATGTTTTGCCCAATTTCCATTTCCTCCTCAATTGCTCACTCCCTCTTTTAATCCAAACTCATGCTCTCAACACTTTTCCTACAAATGTAACCACTTGCTAACAAATTCCCTTCTTCTCAACAGTCATGTGACATCGCCAGTAGCCTCAGTCCTTCCTAAAAGTGCCCCTGCCCTCATCTCCTTTTGTTTCTGCCACAGCCCCGCTTTCCTGCCAATCCAAAGTGTGAGCATCGTTCTGTCTCCCTCACAGTTCCTACTGTGCCCTCAGTTTTAATCTCTCTGCTGGGTACCCATGACTGCAAACCTACTCTGTATTTCAACGTACCTCAAATAAATCTGCTGTGACCAAACTTACTGACTCATCCTCCCATCCCAAATCAACTCTCCCTTTTCATGGCCCTAACTTCTATAGCTCCAAATTGGATTTCAAAGGCCTAAGCCATCAAATCTAGCCTTACGACCTTCAGAGCATCCCGTCATTTGCTGGGGATTAATTATTATATCTAAACAAGAAAATTGGGATTTTAACTAAAATCTGAATTCACTTCCCTGATGCTCCAACTCCTGGCTACCAAGTGCTACAGGTCTGTTCTATGATATTCCTGGATTCTCTGTGCCCCCACATCCTCTTGTGCTGCTACAATCGGCCTTCTAACATGACTTGTGCCTCCCATTCAACAAATACAATTCTGTTGATACTGTGTACGGGGAAATTGTGCTAGGCACTGGGGCTGAAAGTGGTGAGCTATCAACAAGGGCAGCAGGAAACTTGCCCTTTAAGGACATGATGCAGAGGAGAAGCAGCCATGGAGACAATCAGCCATGTGCCCCGTTTGTGTGCATGCAGGGACTGGGACGTTGACATGGAAACCGAGGTTCTGCAGCAGAGTGTTACAGTTGAGATGTGATGGGGAGCAGTGCCTCAAAACAAGGAGGAGTGGGGCCCTCAGAAGCCTCCACCAATGACCCAGAGATGGGGACAGAGGAGAGCTACACCAAGCTGCACCAGTCACACTGGGACTCTGAGGCCGAACTAAGAAGCCTATGGAACACTGCCCATTGAGCCCAAGTCCATAAGGCTGGCCTTCCCGATGCAACACACCTGTTCCACACCCTGCCAGCTGACTGCACCCCCACCCCCCAAACTGTGGGCTTCCTTGCTTCTGTCACACTGCCTGGATGGCCCTTCCTCCCTGTCTTTCCACTCCTCACACCCATGCCCCATTTCTTTCCTGTTAATCTGTTGGGTAGGACTCTTGCAACATGCTGCCTTGTGTGGTCAATACTTGCATAAGCTCCTTCAAACACACAGAAAGGACTACACAGCCAGACTGCAGAAAACTGGAACTTGGACAAGAATATTGTTCCGGTGATCTAACCCTCCTCAGGGGTTGAGGAAGGTGCATGCAAAAGACACAAGGGTCCTTCAAGGGACCTCTACTTCCCTTGAGTGGCTCTGTCCCAGTCTGGCTCTGAGCCCTGTCCTCTGAGGGCCCCGGTGCATCACTACCCCCCCCCACTTATGGTAGGGCTCACCAGGGGAATAGTCACGCTTGGGCAGCTCCACGCCCCAGGCGTCAGCCACGTGGGTCAGAAGCAGGTGTGAGAGGTGGCGGTGTGCATGCTGGTCCCAGTGGACACCATCCCGATGACGGTGCTGTACCGCATGCCGGAAATGAAAGTGGAGATCTAGGACATCAAAGCAGTGGTCCCCAGCCAGCGTAGCACTGTAGAAGTTCCCTTCAACCACATCCCGCCGCAGGGAGCCTGCCAGGGGCTGGAGCTGAGTGAGAAAGTGCACCCTCTAAGAGCCACAGAATGAAGCAGGGTCTGAAAGCAGGGTGTCCTATCTACCAGCCTGCTGTCCCATCTCTTGTCCTGATGGGCCTCAGTCACTTGCCTCTGGCAGGAGGAAACCCCCAGTGATACGCTCCCCGAGGGGCATCGCCATGTTCCACACCAGCAGGCAGGAGTCTGGCAATACTTGGTCCATGCGCACAAACACCCGCTCCAGGTTCTTGCGGTAGCTCTCCATTGAGCAGCGACCATATCTGTTGGGTAACACACAGGGTGGGCAAGAGCACAGGGGTGGACTGCCTCTGAGCCATACTTTCATCCCCAACTGGTATTTCCCTTTCCCTTGCCCCAACCTGGAGAGATCCCAGAGGCAGGAGTTGATGATCACCAGGTCCGGAGCAGGTCCATATGTCAGCTCTTCCAGAACATCCTCAAGGTACTCAGAGTAAACACGAGTGAGGAAGTAGAAGCGCACAAGGTGGTGGCCAGAGCCCGAGCAGAACTGGCGGACCTCACGGTACTGTGTCCCGTTGTGTAGCTCGCCCAGCTGGCCCCCAGCCACCAGCTGGTCCTGTTCAAAGCTCAGCTCCCCCTACCCACCCCCCCCCCCACTGGTCAGACCCATGCCAGGGAGGAGAACCCTGCCAGGCCAGGGTCTGTGCCCACCCACCACTGACATGGCCACCAAGCTTCCCTCACCTTGGCTTTCAGCTGGGCAGCTGTGAGCAGTGAGTCTTTCTGGAGCAAGAGCACCAGGTCCTTGTACACAGCCCGCTGAACTGGGAGGAAACAGAGATCCCAAGGCTGAGGCAGACCTCAGCCTGCCCCAGCTCCTTCCAAGTCCAGGATCCCATTTTCCCAGGGCTGAGCTGCCCAACACCAGCTGCGTGGAGTGTTGACTTAGATGCAGGAGAAAAGATGAGGTTAAAAAGTCCTGGCATTGCCTCTGTTCGCTGTGCCTCCCGGCCAGCAGTATACAGTGACCCAAGATCACCTGGCAGAAATTAAGTCAGCCAAGTCACCCGGGAGGCACACTACACAATGCAACGCTTTAATGACAGAAAGTATGGGGGGCTGTCAGGGCGAGAAATGCTGAGCAAGGATGGGCTAAAAAGTGCATGGGTTATTACACCTTTCGGAACACCTGTGGAAGATGTGTGGGACATAAAAAGAGAAAACCTACTGGAGGAGAACAGACCAGAGGACAGACAGGAGATGTGAGATGGAGACAAATGGTCCAGACACACTGAACAGGCTGCAAGGTGTGGGACTGGAAGCGTCACCCTAGAAGAGGCACTCACTGGAGTCCCCCAAGATGACCACGAACTTGTTGTGTAGCAGCTGCTGGACTTCCGAGGCCTGGAAGTGGACCATGTCGCTTCGTAGCGGGCGGCGCGGTTCCTCGCTCGACAGACAGAAGACCATGCCGCCACCAACAACGACAGGCTGCAGGGAGAGGCCACTAAGCCACACGATGGTGGGAACTCAGGGCAGGTTGGCCTCAGGACTAGCCCCTCCGGGGCTGCTCAATGCTAAAGGGAGGAGGTGACAGCGGCAGAGCCATGGTGGCGCCAGCCTTGGTCACACTTCGTACCAGAGGCAGAAGGTCGTCCAGTCAGCAGGCCTCCAGGGCACTGCAGAGCTTCCCGCGCGGCGCCGCCCTGAGCCTCGCCACGTGCCCGCCGCCGTCCCGCGCATGCGCGCACCCGCTCGCGCCAATTACCAAGTCCCGGGGCTCCGCGGTGTTCACCCGCGACCCGGGTAGGCCTACGCACCGCGCGCCTGGCCCGCAGCGGGCTCCTGGGCAAGCCTCATGTTCCCGCTCCCCGGTCGGCCAGTCGGTTCTGCAAAGCTCCCGCCCCGCAGAGACCGTGGGTCCGGGTTAGCCGTCGGTGCGCAGCCCAGCACCCAGCGCTCTCCATGCGAGCGTCGCGGTGGCCCCGACGGCGCCTCAGGCCTCAGCGCCTCGGGCTGCGACGCTCACAGCTTCCACTTCCGTTCACCCATGTCCCGCCCTGAGCGACCCCCAGTGCCCGAAGGGAAAGCAAGGCGACGGAGGTGGCCGCCACAGGGTGCAGGAGCCAGGGCTGGGCCCACTTGGCGGGCGCGAAGCCCACTTACGGGCGGGGGTCGCGGCGGCGGCGGCCAAGTGAGGCTGCCCACAGTGGTGATGGCTGCGGCGGCGGCCTCGCCACGTGACCCGGACGGGCGGAAGCGGAAGTGCCGGCCTGGAGCCCGCTCTAGGTGGGTGTCCCTTCGGCTCTTCCCAGCTGCCGTTTGCACCAGCCATGGACTGCTACACGGCGAACTGGAACCCACTCGGGGACTCTGCTTTTTACCGGTGAGCTGCCCCATCCTCCCGCCCACGGCCTGGCTTACCCCGCTCGCCCGCGGGCTGGAGTCTCCCGGCGGCGCTCGCCCCCGTCACTACTGGCGCTGGGGTCCGCCCGCGCCGGCTGTCCTCGAGCGTATGCCACTTAGCGCACAGCTGCCTTTGGGCAGGGAGCCGGGCCTTCCCCAGCTCCAGAAAAGGACACTGAGGCAAGCACAGTGGTCACCCCGAAGCCCAGGTCTGTTAGCCTCTGGAAAGATGCTCAGATCTCGTTGAGGGAGGCAGCTCGCGGGTGACAGCGAGTGCCCAGTCTCCTGCCGGAAAGTGCTGCTGAAGTCAGACCACAGGGGCGCTCCGAGGGGGGCGGGATCGCACGGCGGGCGGGGTAACAGTGCTGACCAAGACTGGGAAAAAGGGGCGAATAGTCTGTGAATCCCGGAACAGCGGAAGTGAGAACCCCTGGCTTAGGGCAGCCCTCCCATGGGAGTTGTGTAGTCCTAAACCACGGATCTTTCTAAAGTGTGAACTCGTTACATCGCTACCCAGATTAGGATTTTCCCATAGCTTCCCTAATTAGGAAAAACTGCGAACTTCTCGTGGAACATCTATCTATAAGGCCGCCAATGTTTGTCTCTCCACCCTCGTCTACCGCTCTCCTACCCAAACCTTGCGTTCCAGCTGCGCAGAATTACAAGGCCCCAACCAGTCTGCAGTTTTTGTGGACACTGCCATTTCTCTCTTTATCTCACTGAAGAATTTTGTGCATCCTTCAGGGCTTAGTTCAAGGGTTCTTTCTGGAACTGTGCCTAATTCTCCCACAATAGAATCCTGTGGGCCTCACTGGGCTTAGTGCTAGGGTCTGTTAGGTATGGCCTATTTGTATGTTTAGGCGACATTTGTATAGGTTTCTTCTGCTAAACCAGGCTCCTTCAGGGCTGAAAATTTTTTTTTTTTTTTTTTTTTTTAAACAGTCTTGCTCTGTCGCCCAGGCTGGAGTGCAGTGGCACTCGACTCACTGCAGCCTCCACCTCCCGGGTTCAAGCGATTCTCCTGCCTCAGCCTCCCGAGTGGCTGAGACTACAGGCTCCCGCCACCACACCTGGCTAATTTTTGTATTTTTTGGTAGAGCTGGGATTTCACCATGGTGGCCAGGCTGGTTTTGAACTTCTGACCTTAAGCAATCTATCCACCTCGGCCTCCCAGAGTACTGGGATTATAGGCGTGAGCCACTGAGCCGGGCCAAAAGCATGTTTCTTGCCTCTCTTTATGACCAGTGCATATTTAGAACAGTGCTTGCTATAGAATAATTGCCCATTAAAGTTTTTAAAAAATATTTTATTGGGCCGAGCTTTGTGTCATGTGCCTGTAGTCCCAGCTACTGGAGAGGCTGAGGCAGGAGAATCACTGGAGCCCAAAAGTTTGAGGGTGTAGGGACCAGTGATAGCACCTGTGAATAGCCACTGCACTCCAGCCTGGGCAACATAGCATACTCCCTCTGAAAAACTAAAAATATTATTTTAGGCCGGGCACAGTGGCTCATGCCTGTAATCCCAGCACTTTGGGAGTCCGAGGTGGGCGAATCACCAGAGGTCAGGAGTTTGAGACCAGCCTAACCAACATGGTAAAACCCCATCTCTACAAAAATTAGCCGGGCATGATGGCAGGTGCTTGTAGTCCCAGGTACTTGGGAGGCTGAGGCAGGAGAATCGCTTGAACCCGGGAGGCGGAGGTTGCAGGGAGCTGAGATCGCGCCATTGAATTCCAGTCCAGGCAACAGAGCGAGACTCTGTCTCAAAAAATATACATATATATATATTTATTGATTGCAAGTAAAGATCAAAAAGACATCCATGGCAGTCTTACATAGAAGACATTTGTTTGTGCTAATGAAACTATATACCATTCTCATTGGCATATTAACACTTTTAAATGTAATTTTTGGTACCTAATGTGATATACTTCCTAGACAGACAAGTGCCCTGTGGCAGTTTTTACAGACCTGTTGCATTTGTTGTTTATTTGTAATTCTCCCTTATAAATATGCCTGTGCAATTGGCTGAGTGCAGTGGCTCACACCTGTAATCCCAGCACTTTGAGAGACCGAGGCAGGCGGATCACGAGGTCAAGAGTTCGAGATCAGCCTGGCCAACATGATGAAACCCCATCTCTACTAGAAGTACAAAAATTTACCGGGTGTGGTGGCATGCGCATGTAGTCCCAGCTACTCGGGAAGCTGAGGCAGGAGAAGTGCTTGAACCTGGGAGGTGGAGGTTGCAGTGAGTCAAGATCGCACCACTGTAATCTTGCCTGGGCAACAGAGCAAGACTCCATCTCGGGGGGAAAAAAAAAAAGAAATATGCCTGTGCAATATGAAAAAATTGCAAAAACTTTGTTAAAAATCCATAAAATCAGTAGGAAATTATTTCAACTTGTTTCTGTGGAGAAGGGAAATCAGCTGACAAAGGTAGCCATATCGTTTAGTATTTACACACCAGCTAGTTGATACGACATTCACTTTTAAAATATCAACTTTACTTGTATTATTTTGAAGATACCTGTTGCCTACCCAGGCTTATTAAATCAAAGAGTACTGCAGACAGTGACCTCATTACCACAGAGCTCTTATTTATCAGATGTAGTCTTTGCTTTGTTGACATGTTAATAAGGTTTTAAAAGAATGTATGTGTTGGGTGCATGCCACAGACACAACCTGAATGATTAAGCTACTCTCACCTGTGCTGTACTGCCAGAAAGGAATAGAGGTCTAAGGCTTGCTGGGGAGGATATTTATGTTTTAAGTTGCTAACAGCTATTGAGCCTTTCTTATGTACTAAACATTATGATAAGTAATTTATGTGTTTTAACTTACTTAAGCCTTACAATCCCATGAGGTAGATACCGCCTTACTGATGAGGAAGCCGAGGCACAGAGAGGCCAGGTTATACAACTAGTGACCAGGTTACACAGCTATTGAGTAGTGGAGTCAGGCTTTGAACCCGAACAGGTTCTAGACCCCTGTTAAAAAATACAGTTTTGGGGGTGGGGAGGTTAACAGAAAAATATAAGGGCATGTTTCACCTCTTCCACCAGAGTGGAAATGCTTTAAGAGCAAGCACTTAGTTTTGTTCATCAGTGTGCATAGCTTTATGCATAGGTAGGACTCAATACATGTCTGAGTCAGTGAATGAATGATAAACATGTGGCAGACATTGCATTTCAAGTCCTATCTGCCTGACAGGATTCTTGTGCATTGGAAGTAATATTCTGGAGAACTCACTCAATTTGGGAAGGCATGGAGGAGAAACGGTGACCAGTTCTTATGGGACTCCAGAAGTCAAGCCATTTTTTTAATCCTAAAAATGCAACTTGGGCTAATCTAATTAATTAATTTGTCCCATCCCTTTGTCAGGCTGAGCCAGTAAAATAAAACAGATGTGGAAGGGTTCTGCCTGCCCTCATAGAGCTTACAGCCAGCAGGCGAGACAGTTAATAATCACTCAGTATTTGTTTGATCATAATCACTATAAAGAGAGGTATAGGAGCAAGTAACCTAAGAGAACATGCCACAGACTCGGGGAGTCAAAGGTAGAGAAGATACTCTAAAAGAAGTAATAATACCCTATCCAGGGGATGAGTAGATTTAGGTGCAGGAAGTGGGATGGAGGTGGAGAAGAGCATATACACAAAAGTCTTGAGGCAGGAATGACTGAGGCATACACAGTGACCTAGAGAGAGCCATTGTGGCTGGAGTGCTGTAGGCAACAAGAACAGGACATGGATGAAGTTGATGCCTGTCATGTAGGGGTCACACCCTGCAGGGACATGTAGACCACCATTATCTGAAGAATGATGGGAAGCCTCAATTAAAGGATCTTAACAAAAGATTGATGTAATTGGATTTGCAAGAGATGTGTGTGTGTGTGTGTGTGTGTTTTAAATTCCTTTTGTAGGCAATAGTGGGGAGAAGTTGGAAGGAACAAGCAAAATGGAAACAAGGGAGATGGTTAGGAGCCTGATGGAACAGACCAGGAAGAAGTTGAGGATGGCCAGTACTAGGGGTGGTGATGTTGGAGGTGGAGAGAAGGGGCCGATCTGAGAGATTTAAGAGGTAAAGTGGAAGGAATTTGTAATGATTGCACTTGGTGGGGAGGAAGGAGAGCAAGGAATCAAGGATGACTTGGATTTAGGGCTTAAATAAAATCATGAGAAAGGAAGAGTGAGTTTGGCAGGGAAGAAGGTGAGTTGGTTCTAAATACATTGAGTTTCAGGTACTAAGAAGCATCTTATGGTAAAAGAAAGGAGACTTAAGATACATTATATACTCCTGAAATTATTTTTAGAAGGGAGGGCAACTATTTAAGTAGTTACATTTTTGTTTTATTTTTTTTTTGGATATATAAACATGAACTTTTTTTCAAAAAAAGTCAGCAGTGTGTAGTGGCACGCACATGTAATCCCAGCTACTTGGGAGGCTGAAAAAAAATGAACATTTTTTAAAAATGTGGTTAAATATACATGATCTAAAATTTACTATCTTAACCGTTTTTGAGTGTACCCTTTAGTAGTGTTAAGTTTATTCACGTTGTTGTGCAACCAGTCTCCAGAATATTTTCATCTTGCAAAACTGAAATTCTATACCCTCAGACAACCTCCCATGTCTTCCTCCCTCCAGCCCATGGCAACTACCGTTCTATTTTCTGTCTCGGAATTTGACTACTCTAGACTCCTTACGTAAGTGGAGTCATACAGAACTTACCTTCCTGTGACTGGTTTATTTTACTTAGCATAATATTTTCAAGGTTTATCCATGTTATAGCATGTGTCAGAATTTTCTTTCTTTTTGAGGCTGAATAACATTCCATTTTATGCATATACCACATTTTGCTTATCCGTTTCGTCTTTCCATGGACACTTGGGTTGCTGGTAGCCCTTGGCTACTTGTGAATAATCTGCTATGAATGTGGGTCTACAAATATCTCTTAAATATTTTCTGTACTCCACTTTTTTTTTTTTTTTTTGGAGATGGAGTCTTGCTCTGTCGCCCAGGCTGGAGTGCAGTGCGCTATCTTGGCTCACTGCAACGTCTGCCTCCCGGGTTCAAGTGATTCTCCTGCCTCAGACTCCTGAGTAGCTGGGATTACAGGTGCCCACCACTGCACCTGGCTAATTTTTGTATTTTTAATAGAAATGGGGTTTCACTATGTTGACCAGGCTGGTTTCGAACTCCTGACCTCAGGTGATCTGCCTGCCTCGGCCTCCCAAAGTGCTGGGATTATAGGCATAAGCCACTGTGCCCGGCCTCTGTACTCCGCTTTTAATTATTTTGAGTATATATCCAGAAGTGGAATTGCTGGATCATATGGTAATTCTGTGTTTATTTTTTTCCATAGCAGCTGATGTACCATTTTACATTCCCAGCAACAATTCCTAGGAGTTCTTTAGTAGTATATGTTCTTGAGACAGGCTGGAAACAAGGGATTGCAGGAGTGACAGTGAACTCTCTTTAGGGCCTGGGATTTGGGAATTACTGGATTATACCCCAAGGCAACCAGATTATACCTAACATGCATCTTCCTCCTTAATGGTCTGATGTCTTAGCTTGGACAGGCTGGAGATCTTCTATTTTCACTCAAGGGTCTTCTCACACCCCAGTAGACCATGCTTCTCCAGCAGTTCAGCCTCCCTGCCACAGGAATTTCCTCACTATTTCCAGCAGGGGACTGGAATTGAGGCTACCAGTACCTAACTAAATCATTAGATTTAACGATTTCCTGGTATTCTATTCCAAGGTCCATTTACTACTGCTGAGATTTCCACTTCTGGGACCCAGGAGTGGAAGAGAAAGATGGGGCTGGCCTTCCTCACTAAGGGTGTGGCCTCTCCTCACAGAGTCCTTACCCTTAGGCTTTTCTGAGAAGCTGCCCTTCACTCTGCCAATCCATACCCTGTGCTACCCTCCAGGCACAGTTTGAGTCACCTCACTGTCCTCTAGAAGCCCACTTTGCCTGTAAGGCTTCAGGAGGTGGTCCATACATTATTGCTCTTCACTCCCTGACCTTTACTTTTGTACCCCTTTAGGGGGTCCATTGTGCCTCCTTCCCACCTGGTCTGTGTCGCTGCTGACGTCCTTGACCAACTGCATTACTCCCTGATATTGTTCTAGCCCACAGCCTCCTAGGCATCCCAGCTCCTGCCACCTTCCAGGGTGACTTAAGTGACCACCTGGCTTCATGGTTCTATGACCTCTACTCAAGTGATTTTATCCATCTCACCTACCCCTTCCCTGGATCCCACCCGACCCTTGTGCTCATCTAGAACTGCTCTACCTCTGAAATGCTAAATTCAAACCGCCCCCTCTTTTTTTCTCTCTCTTTTTTTTTTTTTTTTTGAGACGGACTCTTGCTCTGTCTCCAGGCTGGAGTGCAGTGGCGTGATCTCGGCTCACTGCAACCTCCGCCTCCCGGATTCAAGCAAATCTCCTGCCTCAGCCTCCTGAGTAGCTAGGATTACAGGCATGCGCCACCACACCCAGTTTACTTTTGTATTTTTAGTAGAGATAGGGTTTCACCATGTTGGCAAGGATGGTCTCTTTCTCCTGACTTTGTGATCTGCCTGTCTTGGCCTCCCAAAGTGCTGGGATTTACAGGTGTGAGCCACTGTGCCTGGCCCCGCCCCCTCTCTTACCATAAGCTCCTGTCTGCACCCATACTCTAATACCTCCCCATGATATACCCATCCTTCGACCTCCTGAGGATCCTCATTCATGGAGCCCTCTGTTCTCTTGCTGTCTACATGCAGAACCCCCTTCTGTAGATGTTTCCCTCTCTGCCCCCCTTAGAGTGTAGCCACAGTCAGTTGCTTCGGTTTTTTTCTTGCCCTTTTCCTAACAACCTTGATCCTTTGTCCTTTGATTACACCTGTATGGTGCAGAACCACCAGCCTCTCACCACCTCTGTACATGTACCCAGGCTGATGAGTACTGCCATGAGGTTCACACAGCAGGCAGATTGGGACTGCTACACATCCACAGGCACCAACCCCAACTGGGGTCCCACAGCCCTATTACATAGAGTCAGCCTGCATTCACTCACCACAAGGGCTCTACTTTTATTTATTTTTTATTTTTTATTTTAATTTTTTAGAGACACAGTCTCACTCTGGCACTCAGGCTGGAGTTCAGTGGTGCAGTCTTGGTCCACTGCAGCCTCAACCTCTTGGGCTCAGGTGATCCACCCACCTCAACCTCTCAAAGTGCTGGGATTACAAGTGTGAGCCACGACTGTCCGAAGCAACATTTTTGTAAGGTTGTTATCAGGTGTAATAGTGAGTGGAGTCACTCCCACTTCCACCTCTTGAATCTGGGCCCCAAATGGAGGAGATAACACCATGTAATCATCTCTGATTAAAAGCATAGGCTGCATCCTATAAGAAAGAACCCCACCCCTTTAAGGACATTGTCTTGCAATTGGTGCTATAACCAAGTTGTCAGTAAATTTAGGTCAGCCACTTGTGAGTGATGGGGTATAGGGTAAGGCCAATTGATCCCATGGCTGTGAGCCCACTGCTACCTTTCGTTGCTATGAAATGAGGTCCTTGATTAGCTGCAGTGCTTTGCAGAATGCCACAATGCTGGATAGAGCATTCTGTAAATCCACAGATGGTGGGTGCTGGAAAACACATTACAGGCAGGAAAGGCAAATCCACATTCAGAATATGTATCTGTTCCAGTGGGGGTAAGTCGTTGCCCTCTCTGAAATAGAAGAGACCCAATATAATCAACTTGTAGGCTGGTTCCTCCAGGAATGGTGCCATATTGGGGTCATGTATCGTCTTTGCTATTGGCAGTGTTACTTGGATTGGGAGGCTTCTAAGCTACCCCAAGTTAGGGTAGCAGGGCTTTCAAGGAAAAGCTAGTCTTCTTGTAGACAGGAAGGCTTCCCTCTGGTAAGGGAAGCTCAGAATGACCTGGGAGTCCAAAATTGTCAGTTTCATGTGGATCTAACCAGATATCCCTCTTCCAAGTTTCAGGATCTCATTGTTTCCTATCAGTACCCTAATTTTCACATGAGAAATGGTGTGTTGGGGTGAATTCAACTGTTGTAATTCAACAACTCACACAAATTTGTGTTTGATTTTCAGCAATAGCAGCTACGTAGATACAAGAAATAAGATTCTTTTTTTTTTTGAGACAGAGTTTTGCTCTTGTTGCCCAGGCTAGAGTGCAATGGCACGATTTTGGCTCACTGCGACCTCCACCTCCTGGGTTCAAGCATTCTCTTGTGTCAGCCTCCTGAGTAGCTGGGATTACAGGCACCCGCCACCACGCCCAGCTAATTTTGTATTTTTAGTAGAGACGGGGTTTCGCCATGTTGGTCAGGCTGGTCTTGAACTTCTGACTTCAGGTGATCTGCCCGCCTCTGCCTCCCAAAATGCTGGGATTACAGATGTGAGCTACTGCACCCGGCTGAAATAAGATTTTTTGGGGGGGACTGTTAGAGAAGCCTTCTGCCTCTCAGAACATGACTCAAGCTGAATGTTAACAGACCTCAGATCACTCTCTTTGTAAATGTTCAAGTGCACTCAAAATAATCCATCCCATGCCACCATCTATAAAGTCACCATTACTGCCACACTGGCAAATACGGAAGTCACTCCCACAGCACATGTTTCGGTTACTGTTTCACCACAGTAAACTGCAGGCTTGACGAATTGTGATGCAGGTGCATACAATGGGTTATAGCATCAGTTTTCCATTGACAAAGAGCTCAACACCAAGCCAGTTCCCAAGTCCCATCTTTAAGGGGTCTATCTTCTGGGACTATTCCCACTATACTACATCTGTACCAGTCTGGGTCCAGTCAGAAGACTTAATGTGGGAAGTTTAATATAAAGAATTATTGGCCTGATGTGGTGGCTCACTCCTGTAATCCCAACACCTTGGGATACCAATGCTGGTGGGTCAGCTGAGGTCAGGAGTTTGAGACCAGCCTGGCCAACATGGTGAAACCCCATCTCTACTAAAAATACAAAAAATTAGCCAGGTGTGGTGGCGGGCGCCTGTAACCCCAGCTACTTGGGAGGATGAGGCAGGAAAATTCCTTGAACCTCGGAGGCAGAGGTTGCAGTGATCCCCGATTGCGCCACTGCACTCCAGCCTGGTCAACAAGAGCAAAACTCTGTCTCAAAAAAACAAAACAAAAAGGCTGGGTGCAGTGGCTCATGCCTGTAATCCCAATACTTTGGGAGGCCGTGGCAGGCAGATCACACAAGTCCAGGAGTTTGAGACCATCCTAGCCAACATGGTGAGACCCCATCTCTACTAAAAATATGAAAATTATCTGGGTGTGGTGGTGCACACCTGTAGTCCCAGCTACTTGGGAGGCTGAGGCAGGACAATCGCTTGAACCTGGGAGGCAGAGGTTTCAGTGAGCCGAGATTGTGCCACTGCACTCCAGCCTGGCGACAGAGCAAGACGCCATCTCCAAAGAAAAGAAAAATGAATTATTTGTGATAAAGGAGTATATGATATGGCTGTACACGGTGGCTCATGCCTGTAATCCCAATACTTTGGGAGGCCGTGGCAGGCAGATCACACAAGTCCAGGAGTTTGAGACCAGCCTGGGCAACATGGTGAAACTCCATCTCTACAAAAAAAAAAAAATTAGCTGGGCATGGTGGTGCACACCTGTAGTCCCAGCTACTCAGGAGGCTGAGGTGGGAGAGTCACCTGTGCCCTGGGAGGTCATGGCTACAGTGAACTGATCATACCACTGCTCTGTAGCCAGGGGATAGAGTAAGACTGTCTCAAAAAAAAAAAGAAAAAAAAAGAAAGAAAAAGAGTATGAGATATAAGAAAATTTTATGATAGCCTAGGGCCAAGGAAGAGTACCCAAGGAATGACAAACTTGGAAGAGGGAGCCTGTCTTCAGGCTAGGGTTCAGACCTCACTGGAAAAATACAGTTGCAGCACACTGGATGGTAGAGAAGTTGGTTTGCCCAGGTTAGAGCTGGTCTATAATATCAGACAAACAAGAAGCAATCCTCTGGGGCCACAAGGGATATGAAGACGTAGGCAAGCTGCAACTCTTAGCCTGGAGTGTTGAGTGTACAGTGTGAATGGGAGTGCTGGTGCAGGCAGGAGGCCTGCAACACACAGTGTCAATATGGCAAACCAGGCCAGGCGCGGTGGCTCGTGCCTGTAATCCCAGTACTTTGGAAGGCAGAGGTGGACAGATCACCTGAGGTTGGAGGTTTGAGATCAGCCTGACCAACGTGGAGAAACCCCGTCTCTACTAAAAATATCAGTTTGAGACCAGCCTGTCCAAAGTGGTGAAACCACATCTCTACTAAAACTACAAAATTAGCTGGGCATGGTGGCGCATGCCTGTAATCCCAGCTACTTGGGAGGCTGAGGCAGGAGAATCGCTTGAACCCAGGAGGCAGAGATTGCAGTGAGCTGGTATTGCACCACTGCACTTCAGCCTGGGGGACAAGAGCGAAACTCCATCT
>NW_012115366.1:1887871-1909041 GCF_000951035.1 Colobus angolensis palliatus | reverse complement strand
AATATATATTTATATATATGGCAAGCCACAGCCAGTGGCTGGGCGTACAGGTGTGCAGAGGACGTTGGTCGAAACACTAGTGTACAAGCAGGATGCAACCAGTGGCCAGACATCTCTGTATAGAGAGAAAGTGGGGACCTGGTGTGGGCAGGAAGCCTGGAGTGCAGCGTCTGTCGAGAGAGCTTGAGAAGGTGATCCGGAAAGGGCTGCGTTGTTGCTGAGGGACCATGCTTTGCGGATGCATGGCTGGGGCAGGGCAGTACTAGATGTTCTCACACCCTGACTGCTGGCTGATGGCCACCACTGGAAGCACAGGAGGGCCCCTTCCTAGTGCAGTGTCCTTCCAGCGCCCTCTGCTGAGAAAGCTTAACATGCTCACTATAAAATAGGAGAAATGCTTAAAGGAATGCTGACCATTACCACAGAAGGTGTGTTACAGGGTGAACTTGGAGCTGAGAATGCGTTGATAACTGGCATGCTAGATTTGTATGAGTATCTGTTTTCCTATCAGATGTTTTTTCACCCAATGATTTTAGTTATAGAATGTCAAAAGAAATGCATATGGGTTGTAAATTCGAATAATGCCAAAGTATATACAGACATACTTTGGAGATATTACAGGTTCAGTTCCAGACCACAACAATAAAATGAATATTGCAAAACAAGTCACATGAATTTTTTTGGTTTCCCAGTCCATATGAAGTTTTATGTTTACAGTATGCTGTAGTATATTAGGTGTGCAATAGTGTTATATCTAAACAAATGTACATAACTTAAAAACACTTTATTGCTAAAATATGCTAGTGATAATCAGAGTCTTAAGCAACGTGTAGTATTTTTGCTGATAGAGGGTCTTGCCTCAATGGTGATGGCTACTAACTAATCTGAGTTGTGGTTGCTAAAGGTTAGGGTGGCTATCATAATTTCTTAAAACAACAATGAAGTTGCCACATCAGTGCGCTCTTCCTTTCATGAAAGGTTTCTTAGTAGCATGCAATGCTGTCTGGTAGCATTTTATCCACAGTAGAACTTTCAAAATTGGAGTTAATCCTTTCAAACCACGCCACTGCTTTATTAACTAAGTATGTGTAATACTCTGAATCCTTTGTTGTGGTTTCAACAATGTTCTCAGTAGTAGATACCATCTTGAGAAACCACTTTCAGCTGGGCATGGTGGCTCATACCTATAGTCCCAGCACTTTGGGAGGCCAAGGTGGGCAGAGCACTTGAGGCCAGGAGTTCAAAACCAGCCTGGCCAAAATGGTGAAACCCTGTCTCTACTAAAAACACAAAAATTAGCTGGGTGTGGTGGTGGGTGCCTGTCATCCCAGCTACAGGAGGCCTAGGCAGGAGAATTGCTTGAACCTGGGAGACAGAGATTGCAGTGAGCTGAGATCATGCCACTGCACTCCAGCCTGGGTGACAGAGCAAGACTCTGTCTCAAAACAAACAAACAAACAAACAACAACAACAAAAAACTACTTTCTTTGCTCATCCATAAGAAGCAAATCCTTTTTTGTTCAAGTGCTGAGATTGAAGCATTTCAGTCACATCTTCAGGCTCCACTTCTAATTCTGATTCTCTTGCTATTTCCACCACATTTGTAGAGACTTCTTCTACTGAAGCCTTGAACCCCTCAAAGTCATCCATGAGGATTGGAATCAACTTCTTCCAAAGTCCTGTTAATGTTGATATTTTGACCTCTTCTCATGAATCATAAGTGTTGGTTTTTTTTTTTTTTTAGACAAAGTCTCATTCTGTCGCCCAGGCTGGAGTGCAGTAGCATGATCTCGGCTCACCACCTCCTGGGTTCAAGTGATTCTCCTGAGTAGCTGGGATTACAGGCACCTGCCACCACACCTGGCTAATTTATGTATTTTTAGTAGAGACAGGATTTCACCATGTTGACCAGGCTGGTCTTGAACTCCTGACCTCAGGCGATCTGCCTGCCTCAGCCTCCCAAAATGCTGGGATTACAGGCATGAGCCACCATGCCCAGCCATGAATCATAAGTGTTCTTAATGGCATCTAGAATGGTGACTCCTTTCCAGCCGAGATTGCACCACTGAAAACCTTTCTAGGCTTTCAATTTACTTTGTCCAGATCGATCAGAGGAATTACTAGCTATGGCAGCTATAGCCTTGTAAAATGTGTTTTTAGGCTGAGCACAGTGGTGCACACCTGTAATGCCAGCACTTTGGGAGGCCAAGGTATAAGAATCACTTGAGGCCAGGATTTCAAGACCGCCCTGTCAACAGAGTGAGTCCCCGTCTCTACACACACACACACACAATTTTTTAGCCAGGTGTACTAGCATGCGCCAGTAGTCCCAGCTCCTCAGGAGGCTGAGGCTGGAGGATCACTTGAGCCCAGAAGTTTGAGGCTTCAAGGCTACAGTGAGCCATGATCACATCACTGCACTCCATCATGGGCAACAGAGCAAGACAATGTCTTTCTTTAAAAAAAAAAAAAATGAGAGAGAGAAAGAAAAAAATGTATTTCTTATATAAGACTTGAAAATTGAGGCCGGGCGTGGTGGCTCACATCTGTAATCCCAACACTTTGGGAGGCCGAGGTGGGTGAATCACTTGAGGTCAGGAGTTCGAGACCCGCCTGGCCAACACGGTGAAACCCTGTCTCTGCTAAAAAAATAGAAAAATTAGCCGAGCGTGGTGGCGCATGCCTGTAGTTCCAGCTACTCAGGAGGCTGAGGCAGGATAATTGCTTGAACCTGGGAGGTGGAGGTTGTCTTGAGCTGAGATTGCGCCACTGCACTCCAGCCTGGGCAACAGAGTGAGACTCCATCTCAAAAAAAAAAAAAAAAAGGAAAAGAACATTGAAATCACTCTTTCCTTGATCCATGAGCTGCACAATGGATGTTGTGTTAGAAGGCATAAAGACAACATTAATCTCCTTGTACATCTCCATCAGAGTTTTTGGGGGACCAGATATGCTGTCAATGAGCAGTAATTTTTTTTTTTTTTGAGTCGGAGTCTTGCTCTGTCACCCAGGCTGGAGTGCAGTGGTGTAATCTCGGCTCACCGCAACCTCCGCCTCCTGGGTTCAAGCGACTCCTCTGTCTCAGCCTCCCGAGCAGCTGGGACCACAGGTGCTTGCCACCGTGCCCGGCTAATTTTTGTATTTTTAGTAGAGATGGGGTTTCACCATATTGGCCAGGTTGGTCTCAACTTCTGACCTTGTGATCTGCCTGCCTTGGCCTCCCAAAGTGCTGGGATTACAGGCGTGAGCCACCATGCCTGGCCAATGAGCAGTAATGTTTTTAAAGGAATCTTTTTTTTTGAGCAGTGGGTCTCAACAGTGGGCTTAAAACGTTTAGTAAACCATGCTGTAAACAATGTGCTGTCATCTAGGCTTTGTTATCCCATTTCTAGAGCACAGGTAGAGTAGATTTAGCATAATCCTTAAGGGTTCTAGGATTTCCAGAATGGTAAAATGAGCATTGGTCTCAACTTAAACTCGCTACATTAGGCCCCAACAAGAGAGTCAGCCCTGTCCTCATACGCTTTGAAGCCAGGTGTTGACTTCTTTCTAGCTATGAAAGATCTAGATGGCATCTTCTTCCAATATAACACTGTTTTATCTACACTGAAAATCTGTTGTTTAGCCAGCCACCTTTGTCAATGATCTTTACTAGATCTTCTGGATAACTTGCTGCAGCTTCTATGTCAGCACTTGCTGCTTTACCTTGTGCTTTTATATTATAGAGATGGTTTCTTCCCTTAAACCTCATGAACAAACCTCTGCTAGTTTCAAACTTCTGCAGCTTCCTCCCCTCTCTCAGCCTTTATGGAATTTAAGAGTTAGGGCTTTGCTCTGGATTAGGCTTTGACTTAAGGGAATGTTGTGATCTTATACATAGTTCACCAAAACTTTCTCCTTACCAGTAATAAGGCTACTTTACTTTCTTTATCATTCCTGTGTTCACTGGAGTAGCACTTTTAATTTCCTTCAAGAGCTTTTGCTTTACATTCACAACTTGGCTAACTGGCACACGAGGCCTGGCTTTTGGCCTGTCTTGGCTTTCCACATGCCTTCCTCACTAAGGTTAGTCATTTCTAGCTTTTGATTTAAAGTGAGAGATTTGCCACTCTTCTTTCACTTGAACAGTGAGAGGGTTTTTAATTAGCCTAATTTCCACACTGTGTGTCTCAGAGAATAGGAAGGCCTGGAGAGAGAGAGAGACGATGGGGAACAACTCATTGGTGGAGCAGTCAGAACACGTACAACATTTATCCATTAAGCTCACCATCATGTATGGGCATTGTTTGTGGCACCCCAAAACAATTATAGTAGTAACATCACTGATGGCAGATCACCTTATCAGATATAATAATAATGAAAAAGTTCAGAATATTGCGAGAATTACCAAATTGTGGCACAGAGACATGAAGTGAGCACATGCTGTTGGAAAAATGACGCTGACAGATTTGCTTGATTCAGTGTTGCCACAAACCTTCAATTTGTAAAAATGCAGTAACTGCAAAGTTCAATAAAGCAAAGTGCAATAAAACAAAATGATGTATGCTTGTAGTATAAAAATGGACAGCTCTGCAGGTGTCTACCCCATCTACCACCCTCCCCAAAGGTAATCACTGTCTCTGGTTTAGTATGGAAGTCTCTTGAGCATTTATCTATATATTAACACAGAAGTAAAATAATGAAATAGCATTTATTGTGGTTCTTCCTATATGGCCCATTGTCTCATTTCAGGTATCAATTTCAAATTTCAGGTACCAATTTGAAATGCCATCTTTATTATTTGCTCAGTTCTGAGATCTTTTGCTAGATTCCATCCTCTTCCATTTATCTATTTGCACATTCCTGTGCCAAAATAATAGTTTTAATTAATTTTATATAGTGTGTGATATCTGGTATACATCTGTTCTCATATTTTCAAAATATTCTTAAATATTTTGTGGTATTTCCTCTTTCAGATGACCTTTTTGCCCCTATATGAACTTTTTTTTTCTTTTTTCTTTTTTTGAGACGGAGTCTCCCTCAGTCGCCCAAGTTGGAGTGCAGTGGCACAATCTTGGCTCACTGCAACCCCCGCATCCCAGGTTCAAGCGATTCTCATGCCTCAGCCTCCTGACTAGCTGGGATTACAGGCATGCGCCACCATGCCTGGCTAATTTTGTATTTTTAGTAGAGAGAGGGTTTTACCATGTTGGCCACGCTGGTCTCAAACTCCTGACCTCAGGTGATCTTCCAACCTCGGCCTCCGAAAGTGCTGAGATTATAGGCGTGAGCCACTGCCCTATATGAACTTCAGAATCAGTTTGTGCATTACCCCTCCACTGGCCAGATAATTGGCAGAAGGTGTTTATTGGAATTCCTGTACATTTATAGATTATTTTGGAGATTGCTGCATGTCTTTTATATCCTTGGAAAATACTTGATTTTGTAAAATTTTTCATTAGATTTATTATTTGATATAGTTTTATTGCCGTAATTATTAGGATCTTTTAAAAGTTGTATTTCTTTCTTTCTTTCTTTTTTTTTTTTTTGAGACGGAGTCTTGCTCTGTCGCCCAGACTGGAGTGCAGTGGCGCAGTCTTGGCTCACTGCAAGCTCCGCCTCCCAGGGTTCACGCCATTCTCCTGCCTCAACCTCCTGAGTAGCTGGGACTACAGGCGCCCGCCACCACGCCCGGCTAATTTTTAAAAAATATTTTTAGTAGAGATGGGGTTTCACCGTGTTAGCCAGGATGGTCTCGATCTCCTGACCTCATGATCCACCCGCTTTGGCCTCCCAAAGTGCTGGGATTGCAGGCATGAGCCACCGCGCCTGGCCATTTCTGTTTTATTTTTGAGATGGAGTCACTCTGTCACCCAGGCAGCTGGCGTGCAGTGGCGTAATCTTGGCTCACTGCAACCTCTGCCTCCTTGGTTCAAGTGATTCTCCTGCCTTAGCCTTCTGAGTAGCTGGGATTAGAGGTACCCACGACCACGCCCAGCTAATTTTTGCATTTTTATTTTTATTTTATTTATTTGTTGAGATGGAGTTGCTGCCCAGGCTGGAGTGCAGTGGCATGATCCTGGCTCACTGCAACCTCTGCCTCCTGGGCTCAAGCAATTCTCCTGCCTCAGCCTCCCGAGTAGCTGGGATTACAGGTGCCTACCACCATGCCTAGCTAATTTTTGTATTTTTAGTAAAGACAGGGTTTCACCGTGTTGGTTAGGCTGGTCTCATACTCCTGACCTCAAGTGATCTGCCCACATCACCTCGAAAAGTTGTATTTCCAATCGATTCTTGTTATGGTATGAAAATTTCTGGGTATAGAAAATATATTGATTTTTGTTGATCACCCTACGCCCTCTGTGAGAGTCTCGTATTCATTGCTCCCTAGACTGCTTTGGGTTTGTATTTTTTTTTCTTTTTTGAGATGGGGTCTCACTTTGTCACCCAGGCTGGAGTGAGTGCAGTGATGCTATCTTGGCTCACTGCAGCCTCAACCTCCTATGTTCAAGCGATCCTCCTGCCTCAGCCCCCCAAGTAGCTGGCATGCTACTTGTAACTACAGGCATGCACCATCACATGCAGCTAATTTTTGTATTTTTTTGTAAAGACAGGGTTTCTCCTTGTTGCCCAGGCTGGTCTCAGTCCGCTGAGCTCAAGCAATCTGCCCGCTTTGGCCCCCTAAAGTGCTCAGATTACAGGCATTAGCCACCGCACCCCTTACTTTGGATTTTCTAAGTAGATAATCACATTATTTGCAAACAGAAACAACTCTGCTCGTTCGTCAAAATACAAACATCTCTTTATTTTTTCTTAAATTATGTTGCCTAGAACCACAACAAGGATGTCAAATAGTAGGTAATGGTGGGCATATTCCTGATCATTAATGAGAAAGTCCCTGAAATGATGCTGGCTGAAATGCCCTTCTTAAACACTGTCTTCTCTTGGCACCCTGGAATAGTGCCCACTCCTTCTTTGTCCCTTTTGCTACCCCTTGTCCCCCGCTCTTGAGGTATGATGACGTGCCTCAAGCTCCCTACTCTGTACAGCACACACTTGGTGATCCATGAGCATTTCACATGGCAGTCATCTCATGCCTCGTTGTGATTTGTGATTTGGTTGCCTCCCATAAGCCAAGCATTGGCAGATTAACATCCCCAATCCAGGACTCCTCCCAGCACCATCTCACTGAAAAGCTCCTCTTGGATTTCTTTCAGGCACTGCTAACTCAGTACCTCTAAAACTAAGTTCATCGTCAGTAAGCATAGAGCTGAACCCCTGGGTATAAAGCCCACACCCTGATTCATTAAGAACCAGAAATAGGCCAGGCACTGCATCTCACGTCTGTAATACCAGCACTTTGGAGGCCAGGGTAGGAGGATTCCTTGAGCCCAGGAGTTTGAGACCACCTTGGGCAACATGGAGAGAATCCATCTCTACAAAAAATACAAAAATTAGCCAGGTGTGGTAGTGCACCCTGGAGTTCCAGCTACCCAGGAGGCTGAGATGGGAGGATCACTTGAGCCTGGGAGGTCGAAGCTGCAAAGAGCCATGATTGTGACACTGCACCTCAGCCTGAGCAACACAGCAAGACCCTCTCTCAAAAAAGAACTAGAAAAAGAAGAAAGGCTTTCTTCTCTTTGAGACCCTTTCTGAGAGTCTCATTTCCTGCTAAAGCTGGCCTGAGCCAGCCAGTTCACCTTAGTTCTATCTCAGTTTGTGCCTTGGATGTTGGCCACACAGCCTGCCTGGCTCAAGAGCTCCTGCCATGCGTGGACACTTGCCCCAAGAACCACATCCTTCCCTGCCAACACCCTCTGCTCCCTCGCCTGCTGTCCCTAGGCATGCATGTGGTCAGTTCACCCAACTTTCTGGTCATCACCCTCCTCCCTGCCTCGGGGGGTAGGGGGTGGAGACTTCCTCTATGGCCTTGTGGAAGACAAATGGAGGCTTTAGGAATTCCTCTGGGGTTCATTCCATCCGGATGCAGGGTAATGAGGCTAATTTCTGCTCATCTCTGTGTGGGCAGGAAATATGAGCTGTACAGCATGGACTGGGACCTGAAGGAGGAACTCAGAGATTGCCTGGTGGCTGCTGCACCCTATGGGGGCCCCATTGGTATGTTGCCCCCCCACTACCATCTGCTCTGGGACCCTGGAATGAACTCAAGGTCATTGACTCCTGGGTCCTTGCTGTCAGGTTGTTCTTGTTGCCACCCCCTACTCACCCTGCTGAGATGCTTTTACTTCTGGTTTTTATAGGCCTGCTTCACATGGGGTGGGCCTGGGGAGCCAGGACGTGAGGCCTACTTCACATGGGGTGGGCCTGGGGAGCTAGGACAGAAGGTCTCTTCTCAAACTGCAGCACTGCTGAGGAACCCCTGGCGGAAGGAGAAAGCTGCCAGTGTGAGGCCAGTGCTCGATATATACTCTGCTTCCGGCATACCCCTGGCCAGCCTGCTGGTGAGCACTTCTGACGGTCCCTGGGGCTTGGGGCTGGACAGGGTTTCCTCATCTGAGGACAGCCTCAGGAACCTCTCTCCCCTGCAGTGGAAGAGTGGACCTGTGGTGTCCCTGGGCTGGTCAGCTGAGGAGGAGCTGCTCTGTGTGCAGGAAGATGGTGCTGTACTGGTTTACGGGCTTCATGGTGACTTCCGGAGACACTTCAGCATGGGCAATGTAGGGGTCACAGAGGGCTGGGGAAGCGGGGTAGAGTTTATGACCCTGTGGCTCCCTTACCCCATGGCCCCTCTCCTCAGGAAGTGCTCCAGAACCGGGTTCTGGATGCCCGGATCTTTCACACTGAGTTTGGTTCTGGAGTGGCCATCCTCACAGGGGCCCACCGCTTCACCCTCAGTGCCAATGTGGGTGACCTCAAACTCCGCCGGATGCCAGAGGTGCCAGGTAAGCCCTGACACCGCTGAGATAGCCAAGCAGTACCCACAGATGTGCCTCTAGCCTGTGAGACCCATAAAAGCAGAAGCTGTGGCTGAAGACCCATAGAAGCAGAAACTGTGGGTCTTGGTCATCCTAACACTGTCCTTTTCCCTGGACGTAGGTCTGCAAAGTGCACCCTCCTGCTGGACTGCGCTGTGCCAGGACCGAGTGGCACACATTCTTCTGGCTGTGGGGCCCGATCTTTATCTTTTGGACCATGCAGCCTGCTCCGCAGTGGTGAGGGCCCTGAGTGGGAATGAAGTGGAGGGGCTGGGTTAGGCAATAGGAAGGCTCTGAAAAGTCAGTATATATCTGTCCCACCCCTACCCTGGTTCTGCCTCAGACGCCCCCTGGCCTGGCCCCAGGAGTAAGCAGCTTCCTACAGATGGCTGTTTCCTTCACCTACCGACACCTGGCACTCTTCACAGACACAGGCTACATCTGGATGGGAACGGCATCACTCAAGGTGTGATCCTGGGGCAACACAGGGGTACTGTGCCTTGTCCAGGGTACAAGATCTTTTGGAGATGTGGGTGGGCTTTTTGACTAAAATGGTGACTACTGGGACAGGGCCATGACATTGCCCACACCATTTCAGGAGAAGCTATGTGAGTTCAACTGCAACATCCGGGCACCTCCAAAGCAGATGGTCTGGTGAGGATGGGGGTGTTATTGCTGGGGGTGCGGGTGAGACATAGCTTGCTTCCTGGGACAATCAGTTCCTTGATTGGTCATGTCTACTGGCCAAGCCTAGTGGAGCTTGGATCTTACCTTCTCTGCCAGTGCACACTTGAAGGAAACCATTGTCCTCTGTGGGCCACAGCTGCCTCGAGCTGAGGGCGCAGGGATAAGAAGGAAGTGGAGAAGTCGGTGTACAGTCAGGGATGCAAGTGTATACAGGCTGTCCCGAGACAAAGGGTTGTGAGCAGCCATGTGGGAGACATGGCGGTGGGACGGTGTCTAGCCGGTGTATGTGTGCTGTTCACAGGTGCAGCCGTCCTCGTAGCAAGGAGAGGGCCGTGGTGGTGGCCTGGGAGAGGCGGCTGATGGTGGTGGGCGATGCATCCGAGAGCATCCAGTATCCTTGGAGGGCTGCCTGTGTGCGGAGGGTGGGGAGGGAAGGGTTCACCTGCCCCGTCCCATCTGTAGGTGATCTTAGGAGCCTTAACCAAGCTCAGGTTTGTGCTGGACGAGGACTCCTACCTGGTGCCTGAGCTTGATGGGGTCCGCATCTTCTCCCGCAGCACCCACGAGTTCCTGCATGAGGTTCCAGGTGAGGCCTTCACAAGGGCACCACATAACCCAAGGTGGGGACTCCTCGGTACCCCAGCTGCCCTGGGCCAGTGCCGCAGAGCAGGAATAGGGTGTTGAGGCAGAGCTGAGGGTTTCCCTGCCTTTCTCCCTCACTCACCAACTCCTTTCCCCAGCGGCCAGCGAGGAGATCTTCAAAATTGCCTCAATGGCCCCCGGGGCGCTGCTCCTGGAGGCTCAGAAGGAGTATGAGGTAAAGCCCTGGGCTTCTCTCCCAGTCCCAGGATGGTTCCTCCTGCCCCTGCCCCTGCGTGGGCATGTGTGAGCATAGCCAGGTGCCACCTGTCAAGAGAGGGGTCCAGGCAGGACCCTGGTCTGGGCTGGGGAGGGCTGGCTCAGGTAGATTGAAGGGACACTGTGTCCTCCATGTTGTGTGATAGGGACGGGCAGGACATCCCCACTATCCCCACCCAGTCTGGGTTACTATTGGGAGGAGTTCTCAAGGACCCCCAAAGGCAGTTGTGGGCTGATACAGGATGATGTCTGTGGGCACCTCAGGTGGATTGAGTGGGCTGAGGGAGTTGGGGCTCCAGCCTGTGCAGCCCCTCCAAACCAGTTTATTTGAACCACAACCCAGAATGGTTAGTGGCCAGATGTGGGAGTTTTCTCTGTCATGATGCCCTGGCTCTGGACTCCTCCCCACCAGAAAGAGAGCCAGAAGGCGGACGAGTACCTGCGGGAGATCCAGGAGCTGGGCCAGCTGACCCAGGCTGTGCAGCAGTGCATTGAGGCTGCAGGACATGAGCACCAGCCAGACATGCAGAAGAGTCTGCTCAGGGTTGGCCTGGATGGCCGGGCTGCAGAGGGTGGGGCTGGGAGGGGGTGGGATGGGTAGCAGGGAAGCTCTCTCCTATTGCCCTCTGGCTCTTCTCAGGCTGCCTCCTTTGGAAAGTGTTTCCTGGACAGATTTCCACCTGACAGCTTCGTGCACATGTGTCAGGACCTGCGTGTGCTCAATGCTGTTCGGGACTATCACATTGGGATCCCACTCACCTATAGCCAGTATCCCTGTGCATGCCAGAAGGGTACCTACAGCCAGGGGTGGCAGGGGAAGGGGCTGGAGATGCAGTCTGCAGGTACTTGGCAAGCAGGGCTTATTCTCCAGCTGGATCCTTAACCGAGGAAAATAAAGATACAAGCAACTCACCATCCAGGTGCTGCTGGACAGGTAGGGTGAGCCCAAGGGTGCAGTGAGGGAGCTGTCAGGGGGGTGGGCATTATAGTCTTGGGTGGGGTCTTATGTTTACTGCTCCTGACCTATCTCTCTAGGATGTGGGAGGCCTGACGTGCAGGCTGAGGCCACTCTGCTCCCTCTTTCTCCTCCACCTCATTCCTTGTATCCTTTACCCACTGGGTCTACCAGGCTTGTGTTGCGGAGGCTTTACCCCCTGGCCATCCAGATATGCGAGTACTTGCGCCTTCCTGAAGTACAGGGCGTCAGCAGGATCCTGGCCCACTGGGCCTGCTACAAGGCAAGGATGTGGGATGGGGTCCAAGGGCATTTAGGGGATTCCAGGCCCTGGTGAGGTGGAGGAAATAGAAAGTGTAGAACTGGGCCAGGCGCAGTGGCTCATGCCTGTAATCCCAACACTTTGGGAGGCCAAGGCGGGCAAATCACCTGAGGTCAGGCGTTCAAGACGAGTCTGGCCAAAATGGTGAAACTAAAAATACAAAAATTACAAAATCTCTACTAAAAATATAAAAATTAGCCAGACGTCGTGGCGCATGCCTGTAATCCCAGCTACCTGGGAGGCTGAGGCAGGAGAATCACTTTCACCTGGGAGGTGGAAGTTGCAGTGAGCTGAGATTGCACTGCTGCACTCCAGCCTGGGCAACAGAGCAAGACTCTGTCTCAAAAAAGAAAGAGAGAGAGAGATACAGAGAGAGAGAAAGAAAGAAGGAAGGAAGGGAGGGAGGGAGAAAGGGAGGAAGGGAACTGAAGGGCTGGGTCCTAAGGGCTTGCAGGAGTGGAGAGTGAGGAATAGCATCCAGATGTTTGTGACACCCCGCATCCCTTGCAGGTTCAACAGAAGGATGTCTCTGATGAGGATGTGGCTCGAGCCATTAACCAGAAGCTGGGGGACACGCCTGGTGTGTCTTACTCCGACATTGCTGCACGAGCCTATGGCTGTGGCCGCACAGAGCTGGCCATCAAGGTGTGGGTGCCCAGCCCTCCACAGACACTCTGATGTGGTTGTTCAGGGCCCCCACGCCAGCTCTTTCTCTTTGTGCCTTCCTTCTCACCTCACAGCTGCTGGAGTATGAGCCACGCTCAGGGGAGCAGGTACCGCTTCTCCTAAAGATGAAGAGGAGCAAACTGGCACTAAGCAAGGCCATTGAGAGCGGGGACACTGATCTGGGTGAGGGCAAGGCTGGGGGGTCCCTGGGCTGAGTGGGAGCCTGGCTGGAGTTCCCACCCCACCTTATTCTTCTGCAGTGTTCACGGTGTTGCTGCACCTGAAGAATGAGCTGAACCGAGGAGATTTTTTCATGACCCTTCGAAATCAGCCCATGGCCCTGAGTTTGTACCGACAGGTGTGTGTAGTGGGCAGGGTTGTGGTAGAGCCTTCTGAGCACTTGAGTTGGCCTTGCTGACTGATTGCCTGCCTGTGGCCCCAGTTCTGTAAGCATCAGGAGCTAGAGACGCTGAAGGACCTTTACAATCAGGATGACAATCACCAGGAATTGGGCAGCTTCCACATCCGAGCCAGCTATGCTGCAGAAGAGGTCTGAGGTCCATGGGGCGTGTCGGGCCTGTGGGCTGGGGCTGTTGGTCTGGTTCCTTCAGGAATCTAGGCCTTCGTGTTGGGTGCACACCGCATCTGGTCCTCACTGTGAGGGAGAGTCTGACGTGAGGCCAGGATGGGGGTTAGTGTCAGAGGAGCTAGCCATCCCTCTAGGACATCAGAGTGGTGCACCTAGCGGGGAAGGCTGACCCTGGCGACCCTGGGCGCAGGGATTGGGAAGAAGACTCTAGCCTGGGTGAGGAGGGCTGGGGTCTTGCATGCTGTGAGTTCAGGCCTTCTTTCTTGTCTTTGTAGCGTATTGAGGGGCGAGTAGCAGCTCTGCAAACAGCCGCCGATGCCTTCTACAAGGCCAAGAATGAGTTTGCAGCCAAGGTTTGGCCCATCTTGTTCTAAGAGCCTTCTCCTCTCCTGGTCTTCCCTCCTGGTCCCTCATCCCCATCATGCCTCATTATCCGGGTCCCCAGGCTACAGAGGATCAAATGCGACTGCTACGGCTGCAGCGGCGCCTAGAAGACGAGCTGGGGGGCCAGTTCCTAGACCTGTCTCTACATGACACGGTTACCACCCTCATTCTTGGCGGTCACAACAAGCGTGCAGAGCAGCTGGCACGTGACTTCCGCATCCCTGACAAGAGGTAGGTGAGGGCCCAGGCTGCATGTGGGTCCCAAGACCACCTGCCTCTCCTGCAACACCTCCAAGCCCAGCTTTCCTGCAGGCTCTGGTGGCTGAAGCTGACTGCCCTGGCAGATTTGGAGGACTGGGAAGAGCTAGAGAAGTTTTCCAAGAGCAAGAAATCACCCATTGGCTACCTGGTGAGGCAGGGTCCTCTCTCCAGCCCACTTCCAGTGAGGGTAGTCTTCAGGGGAGAGAGCTAGGCAGGGAGACAGGTAGGATGGCCCATTCATGCTCCTGTTCAGCTGCCCGCATAGTTAGCCGAGTGCTTCCTGTATACACATTCGTGGGCAGGCACCATCCACTGTGTTGGGTGTATAGGAGGATGGGTCCAAGTTTGCCTGCAGATGTTACAGGGAGGGAGAATGAGCTGCTTTCCTCAGGGAGGGCCACAGGGGGCGCCATGTGCTGGAGGGAAAGTCCTGTTTGAGGCGGGTGGAGGGGAGACAGGGAGGGTGCATATGGGAGGCAGTGGAGATACCGAGGGCTGTTTTCTGTGGTGGGTAGTTCAGAGGTGTAGAGGGGAGGTTTGAGAATGTTAATCACAGGAGAACACAGGAAATGTGAGGGCTGGTGGCAGGAACGCCCGTTGCAAGGGGTAATGGTGGGTGGCAGAGCAGAAGTGTGGAAATAATTGTCTCAAGGCTCTGACAGAGCTTTGGTTTAGGTGGTTTCTGCCCTAAGAATGTTGAGATCACAACTGTCTGTGCGTGGGGGCTGGGAGATTATGTGTACTGATGGGCGTATACATATAAAATATATATGGACGATGTATCCATTGGGCCTCTGCTCATAAGAGAGAGGACAGGAGGGCTGTGCGTTACCTTCTCCCTCCACCTGCTTCCTCTCCTCCTAAGCCTTTTGTGGAGATCTGCATGAAACAACACAACAAATATGAAGCCAAGAAGTATGCTTCCCGTGTGGGTCCCGAGCAGAAGGTCAAGGCTTTGCTTCTTGTTGGGTGCGTCAACTGAGGGCATGTGGGTGCTGGGTGGCTGAGCTGTGGGCTGGTGAGAGGCAGGGTTTGTGCCCTTGAGCAGCCCTGACACCACCTCCTCTCTTGCTCAAACCACAGCGATGTGGCTCAGGCTGCAGATGTGGCCATCGAACACCGGAATGAGGCTGAGCTGAGCCTCGTATTGTCCCACTGCACGGGAGCCACAGATGGGGCCACAGCTGACAAGATTCAACGGGCCAGGGCACAAGCCCAGAAGAAGTGAGGAGTCCATCCTGTACATCTCAAGCAAGGGGTTCCTCCCCTAGCACCTGGGCTTGGCAGAAGGGCCATAGTTCATCCAGCTCCTCCCCTAGAGCAATGCTGAGGAGGTGGGGTGTGGTAGCAGGGCTCTCTGGTTTTAAATAAAGTTGGAACACTTTAGAGTGCTTGTCTTACACAGTCCAGCCTAAGCAAAGACAAGCTCAAGACAGGATCCTCCAGGCACCACAGCAAAACTCCATGTGTTCCATTGTATGGAGGTGGGGGCTTCTCCAGCCATACTTGGAAGAAATCTGTCCTCTCCACAGTTAACAAGGAAAGCTTTCACTAGCTCCCAGCCCCTAGGAGGATTATAGGGAGAGAAGGCACAAAACTTAAGCACCAGTTCACCAAGAACACACTGTAAAGCATTCTCTGTGTGTGCGTGTAAACACGCAAGAACCATGCTGAACACTTTTACCGTTTGTACTTCATTTATTCCTCATGATAGCCCTGTGAGGTAACATCACCCCACTTTACAGAAAGGAGATTGAGGATGAGGGAGCTTGGTAATAGCAAATATGTGGCAAAACAGAGATTTGAAACCCAGGGCCAAATGCAAGCTGCAACTGGAATCGGGCCCTCTGTGAGAAGGGAGCCTGAGGCAAGGCCCCAATTTGCACTGCAGTGGCAATTGGAGGACTAATGAGAGGTGTGTGGCCTGCGGGCCATAGGGGTCAGGGGGTGGTGGCCTTTGGAACTCTTGCCCACTGAACTATGGTGAGCAATTCCAAGTTGTCTCTGGGCCCAATAGAAAAGGAGGATGGAAGATTTCAATTCTGCCAAAAAAAGAAGAACACTAGACCCACAATCTGTAGGAACACCCACGGGGTCCTCTGCTCTCCCTATCTAGCCTTCCATCTGGACTCCAGTGCACCTTGGCTTCATGCCCAGGGCCCCACCCAACACCGAGGGCATTGCCTTTTCCTTTGTTGCCCCCACTTTATCTACAAGGAGGAAACCACAGCCAGAGGGAGCGCAGGCCTCACTGGAGCTTTAGGCCTCTCCCTCTTTAACACCCCCAGGGCCGAACGTGCTTTTAGAAAGAGAGAGAGAGACTCAGGGCCTGAGAAGGTATTTCTTTTTTTCCTTTTCCGACCTGACTTGTAATGAAAGTTTGTGAAAGTCCTTCAAGGACTTTAATAAGTCAAATATTAAATATTAAATAACTATCATGTTCACCATTTATTATGTGGGTCAAGAATCTGGACAGGTTATAAGAGGGATGGTTTGTGTCTGTTTCATAGTGTCTGAGGCATCAACTGGAAGACTAAAAGGTTGACAGCTAGGGGCTCAAATCATGTGAAAGCTCGCTAACTCCCACGCCTGGTGAGTGACACTGGGCCTTAACTGGGACCTTAGCTGGGGTGGTCTGCCAGAACACCTGCAACATAGTGGCTGGGTCCCAAGGGCAAGCATCTCAAGAGGGAGCCAGGTAGAATCTAGACTGCCTTTCTAACCTAGGTTTGGAAGTTACACCGTGTCACATCTGCTAGAGTGTTTGTCACAGCAGTAATATAGGCCCACCCCACCAATTTTAAGGGGAAATAGACTCCACCTCTTTTTTTTTTTTTTTGCGGGGGGGCGGGTGGTAGAGATGGGGTCTCAGGGATCTCCTTATGATGCCCAGGCTAGTTTTAAACTCCTGAGCTCAAGCAGTCCTCCCTCCTCAGCCTCTCAAAAAGTGCTAGGATTACAGCATGAGCCTCTGAACCTGGCCTGGACTCTCCCTCCTGACAAGAGAGTAGCAAGGTTCTGGAAATACTGTGACTAGTTTTTGGAATCACAATCTGGCACAGCTCATCAGCTTTCCATTTTGGAATCAGCAAACAAGAGGAAAGGAAATAATCCCCAATACCGGGCTCATCAGAATGATGATTCTGGGTTTTTGTTGTTGTTTTTTTGTCTCCAGTCTTGGCCCCACAATTCTTCACTGCCCTGGTAGCTCTTTGATGCCTTTAAAAAATGTTTTCCCAGCTTTTCAAGTTCTCAGTGAAAAAGGATTGCTACAAACAACACAGTTTTCCTCTCTGGAAAGGGAGGCTTGGCCAGTGCTTTTAGAATGTACACAATATAAAACCCACATCCCCAAAGTAACATACAGTATATTTACTCATAGACTATGTAAACATTAAACACTATACACATGAAGTTTTAGAAATATGTAAGAAATAACTTTTAACAATGATGAAAAATGTATATAAAGAGTGATTTCAACTTTATAAAAGGTGTGTGTGCATGTAGAGAAGCATTGGAATTGTCTATGGGGAGAGTTGCTTAAAAGTTAAAGGCAGTTTTGTATACTTTTTTGTAAAGTTAGTCACTGATATGCCCCCCACCTCCACAGTTTATTATAAAAACTTTCAAACATACAGCCAGGTAGAAATAATTTTACAGTGAACATTTGTATAACTACCACATAGATACTATTAGCATCTTACTATATCACACATCTGTTCATCTGTTCATCTATCCATTCCTGTATGTCAATCCATCGTATTTTTCATATATTTCAAAGTAAGTTGCAGCATTAGTACACCTCCCCCTAAATACTTCAGAATGCATTTCAATAACGAGTTCATTTTCAGTTTGCAATTTTTTTTTTCTTTTCAGGCACAATCTACATACAATGCCATCCACAGATGTTAAATATAATTTTGTGAGTTTTGACAGCTATATAAGTCTATAAATTGTGACATTTAAAAACCAGAACTGGGATTTTCTTTTTTCAAATCCTTACTTGCTCAGTTGAAATTAGTGTGAGATGCCTTCTGCCCTGAGCAGATCGTACAGCAGGCCTATGCCTACAGGGGTGGGCAGGGCCAAGTTTTGTCCAATGTGTGGGGCTAGGATTGGGACTAGGACTGTGTAGCTGGAAGCAAAGAATCTGGAAACATTTCTTCTCCTTATATCACTGGTAGCCAGTGCAGGGAGAATCAGGGCAAAGGCCGGGCATAGTGGCTCATCCCTATAATTCCAGCACTTTGGGAGGCTTAGGTGGGTGGATCACCTGGGGTCAGGAGTTTGAGACCAGCCTGGCCCACACGGTGAAACCCTGTCTCTAGTAAAAATACAAAAAAATTAGCTGGGGGTGGTGGCGGGCCCTGTAATCCCAGCTACTCAGAAGGCCAAGGCGGGAGAATCGCTTGATTGCTTGAACCCAGGAGGCGGAGGTTGCAATGAGCTGAGATGGCGCCATTTCTCTCCATCCTGGGCAACAAGAGGGAAAATTCGTCTTAAAAAAAAAAAAAAAAGAAAGAATCAGGGCAAAGGCTTCTACAACTCACCTTCTCAGGGTAAGGGGCTGTATGTCCTGTCTCTTTTAGATACAAAGTTTGAGTAAAAGACTCTTAGGGTTGAATAGTGGCCTGCAAAGGGACTTGGCTCTCATTTACTTCACCTATCTTATTGCCTTGCTTTATTTTCATTTCAGCATTTAGGAAATTTTCCTGTTCATTTGTTTGTCTGTGTGCCTATCCAGAATGTAAGCTCCTGAGAGCAGGGGCCTCTTCTGTCCTCTTCTGTCTTATTCCCTGCTGTGTCCAGCACATGGTCTGCACTCAATAAGTATTTGTTGCGAGAATGACTCATTGTTCCATTTACTAGAAGGGGAAAGGAGGCCCCGAGAGGGGAAGTGACTTGCCTAAAGAAACAGGAGTCCTTTCCCCCCATCCTCCAGCTCTCCTGGTCCTCTCCTTTGCTCATAAACCCTGTGACTGTTGGGGTACCTGTGGGATGGCTGAGAAATGCCTACCTGTAGGTATGTGCTCCTGTGGGCTGGGACTAATGCAGGACTAGGAGGAGGAGGGCTCTGCAGTTCCCCATTTGGGTAGGCTTGGGCACAGGAAACTGCTTCCCCTCCCTTCCTCAGTTCTCTTCTCTCCCAGGATAACCCTTTACTCTGTGATGATGATGGGTGAGGGAGCTCAGGACACTCTGGGAGCCAAGTAGGATGGAGGGCTGGGCAGGTCTCTACAGGCAGGCAGCTGAGGAGGGGGCTCTGTCTTCTTCCAATGGAAACAGCATCTGTGTGGTTGCTGAGCTGAACCCTCCTTCCCAGAGGGTCTCCAGGGTCTAGTTCTGTCACCCCTGTACACACACCACAAATGCTTTGACCATAGTGCATCTGTCTCATGGGGAGAAAGGACTTTCATTTCCTGAGAATGGGTTACTTGCCAAGCTGAACATGCCTAATTCTCAATACAGCCCTGGGAAGTTCCAGGAAGAGTTGCAGAGGGAGGCTCAGGTCACCCAGCACATGGTGGGGCTGGAGACCCGGGCTCTCTGACTACCACGCCCAACAACAATTTTCCCAAGTGTGGTCATATCCAAATGGGGTCCTTCAGATAGTCTCAAAGATGAACACTTACTGCAATCACTATTTCAATTATATTAAAAATATAAGTAGCATGTCAACCCCTTCTAGGGTAACACAAATAAACTACAAGTAAAAAACTAATCAACAAAAAGAAATATATTAAGAAATAATAGTGTAAATTAGATATAAGACAAAAGTAAGCCGGTGGAATTTGGTTCTAGAGCATAGGGCTGCCATCCTAGCTACTGGGGTACCTCCTGCGCTTGCAGTCATTACTTGTTAGGGGTTTTCACACTTTGACTTCCAGCTTTTCACTTTTCCATTCGGTGTCGGGGGATAGATTGAGTTTGGACTTCCAGAGAAATATGAATGCTGGGTGTGGGAAAGGATCCACCCTCACTGGGGTCTGGCTGTTAGGAGACTAGGCGTGTGGACTCTGGGCCTTTGGGCTGGAGTGTCTATTGGTCAGAGGTGTCTTGGGTTCGGCCATTTCACCCACACCTCTAGGCTGGTCCTGCTGAGAGGGAGAGAGAGAGTCACAACTTCCACTCAAGGAGAGACTTCCCTGCTGGGGAGGGGATGGCCTGAGGCCCGCTCCACCCATATTCCCAGACCATGGCTCTGGTTAGCATGGACTAACATTCCACAATACGGAGGAGTGGGGCACAGAGTCCTAAACCGGCCTGGGTTGCGTGAGGGGGCCTCAGGGGCTGCCCGGTCTGGAGGAGAGAGGAGACACCGCCACCTACCCCGGGAACCGCAGACCCTCGGTCGGGGATGAAGCGTCCCCTATCCGCAAGCTCGGTTTGCGCGCTGCTGTGCAAATCTGTCTATTGCCTGCAGACGCCCAGCCGCTCGCCCTGCGCGCCCAGGGGCCCCTACTGGGGAAACCCGGCGAAATGTCGCATTTGCTACCACCTATCACGACTGCGTAATCGGCCTTCAGCCGCAGACGCTCAAGTCCTGCAGCAGCCGCGGGGATCCGCGTAGGAACCTGCTGCCACTAGATGCACTGAACGATTGCTTCGGGGGTGCTACGCGCCAGACGCGATGCCAGGAGCGCCGGGAAAGGGGTACGCGCCCCAACCCCGGCCTGGGGAGGGCGCCCTCTGGCTCCTCCCCGAGTTTTGCGCTTCCCCTGCCCCGCCAGGCCTATCGCAAAAGGCACCCCCATCGCAGAACACCACGTGTTGTGCTTCTACTCAGCTCGGTGGCGAGCAGGGCCCTAGCATGCGCATCTGGAAAGCCGGGGAGGTTACCCTGGAGCTCGGGTGGGGACGGCGTGGGCTGACTTGATGTAAGATGACACCCACGGAGCCAGACCCGTTCTAGGGACTTGACAGGTTCCTCTCCCTCCCCAGTGAGATCCGTCGTTCTTTAAATACCTGCAGCAATTAGGGGAGGGAAAAAAAGACCCACAGTATCACGTTTGGAGAGGATTAGGAAGATGGCTCTCGAGTTCCATGCCGCCCTGGTGGCTAGACATTGGTGTAGTTTGTCCCTGGCCTCGGTTTTCTCATCTGTAAACTGGGAAGAAGGCCCAAGTCCTGGGGCCTGTGACTGTAGAGTGGCGGAAGACACTAGTGCACCCGCGGCCAGTCCTTCCGGGGTCCAGCTTCCCAAAGGATTGGGCGGCCCCGGGGCGAACCCCTCCTGAGCTATCTGGAGACCGTGGAACCGGGTTCGGGGCCCCAGCCAGCGAGTGAGAGAGTCCAGCGGTGCACAAGGGCGGGGCCCGCGCGGGCCGGAGACGCCCGTTCGCTGTCGGCCAACCAGCGCCTGTCTCTGAACAGCCAATGAACACGCGTCTTACAGCCAAGGCCAGGTCGGGAGCGAGGCTGCAGCGAGTGCGGTGCTGACAGAGACGCGCGCGCGCGCGATCGCGCTCGGACCCCGGCTGCTGCCGCCATCACCGCCGCCCGCCCAGTCTCCCCTCAGCCGCTTCCCCTCGC
>NW_012115366.1:1835618-1887544 GCF_000951035.1 Colobus angolensis palliatus | reverse complement strand
CAGCCCTCAGCCCTCAGCTCTCTTTTCCGGGTGGAAGCCTGCGGGCGCCTGCAATTTGATTGTGCATCCTTGCGGGTCCGTCGTGGGGAGGGGATCCCCGGAAACATGCTGGCCCGGGCACCGACCCCTCGCGACTGCCCAGAAACTTTACGTGCGTCCTCCTGGGGCCAGGCCAGAGCACTGCCAGAGTTCATTCTCAGAGAAGAAACTTAGAATGGCGAGAACAGAATTTGCTCAAGTCCATTTAATGGGAGGAAAGAGGAAAACTCCTGGCATGAGAAAATTTGCTTTTGCAGTGACCAACTTTTCTTTCCCTTCAAGTCCACCTCCCTCGATCCCCCGGCCCGTCTCCCAGGACCCTCTCCTTGCCGCCCTCTCCCAACTGTTGAGGCTGTTTAAGAAGGGAAATAAGGGCTGAGAGCTGCCCAGAATTCAGAATAGGCCAATTGAGAACGCAGGTCCCCTCCATTTTTACTTTCGGTAAATAAAAAAAAAATTTTTGAAAAAATTGGTTCCTGATTATATCTCCTGAAGATAAAAAAAAAAAATAGCGGAGCTGAGTCCTGTCTTGAGGGTTTTGTTTTTATTTTTGAGATCACTAATGATGTTTGTAAGACAGGAAAGGAAGAATGTGCAGATCCACCCTCTGCAGGGTGAACACCATCAGAAGCTTTTGCCCAGGAGAGAGATTCTGGCTCTAGAACCAGTCACATCACCCCGGAGACGGCTTCGTTTGCCACCTGCTAGCTGTGCAGGCAGCCCGAGAAACAGAAGATGGTGGGAGAGAGGAGGACTGACTAGGAAAGGGCGAACATCTTCCTGCCTGGCCACTCCTTTCAGAAACACAGATCTGATGCTGTCACTTGTTTACTTAAAAACTCCCTCGCTTTTGTTTTTCCCATGGGATGAATGAAGCCTAAAATGCCTTATCAGGTCATACAAAGCCCTTGACAATCTTGCCTCAGTTTACTCCTTTTAGCTTAATCTAATCCTTCAATTCTTCCCCTCATCCCCCTTGCTGGCTGTTATTCAGAGCTGCTTTACTGCTCCATCACATGTTGGGATGTTTTTGTTTTATGTGATCCTCTTTCTTCCCCACCTTTACCTACTAAGCTCCACTTTTTCTTTTAAAGTTCTTCTCATTTGAGAAGCTTCTTGCGGGTAGGAGCTGTGTCTTGCCCACATTTCTGTCTTCCATGCTGCGAGAATTCTTCCTCCAAGTTGTCTTGTAGATTCTTTCCAATCTCTTCTCTTATGCCTAGGCTCTGTTTATTTCCCGGTATCCACTTCCCAAGAGATTTTTTCGTGTTTTGAAGGCCTGCTTCGAGTACATGCCCAGGACTTTTAGTATTTCTGATTCCACACTTCTGCATGTCCATCCCACCCAGGCCCTATAAGCAGTCAGTGGGTGGGAACTGGTAGGTCCCATATCCCATTGGCCTCCAAAAAACTGTGTCTGAAAGACTAAAAGCCCTTCAGTCTCTTTTCACCTCTACCTGCTCAAAGCGGCCTGGCTGATAACGTGCATTGTAAGGCATGGTGGGATCCCGGGGGCTGTTCTCTGTTTAGCCACTTAACATCTGGGTGAAATACAGAACCAGAAAAACCAATCCTCTGGCTTAAGTACATTCATGTGCCTTCCCTTTGTCAGGTGAATTGCTTGGGATACAATAGTGAAGAAGTCAGTCCTTACCTTGGTGGAGCTCAGAGTCTAATGTAGGACAGGTGGATATAAATACATCACAGGTGCTATAAGATTGTAGTAATAATAGCTATATTTTATTTGCTTTGTGACAAGCTATGTAATAAATGTTTTCCATGAATTCCCTCAAGTCTTTTCAAGTCATAAAAGGGCTTGTTCCTACTCTACAGGGTTGGAAACTGAGGCCAAACCGTGGGCAAATGAGGGAATAGTCAAGATTTGAATTTTGGCAATGTATTTCCAGAGCCGCTGCCAGGCTGTGCAGGGAGCATCCCCTGCCTGGGTGATTTGGGAAAGCTTTCCTGGGACAGGGGGTTCTTCAGATCATGAAAGATGCATAGGAGTTTTTCCTTGGTGGACTGCACACATAGGCAAGAGGGAGCAGCACAAGCAGACTTGGTGGTGGAAGGAATCCACTGTCCTTGGGGAGGAGGGAAGAGGTTAATCATAGCTGGATCAGGTAGCTGGAGAGCTACTAGAGGATTTAAAGGAGGCCAGGGACTTGGGCTGAAAGAGTTTTGGAAAGATCATTTAGGGGCATTATAGGACCAAATGCAGATGTTCCTGCAATATAGGAGGCATTGGTCAGGTCTGACAGAGGTAGAATCATAGCCTCTTAGATCCAGAGGAAGGTGTAGAGAGAATCCTGCTCCATTTTGGGAAAATATAATTAATGCAGATGAGAGAAAAATTCAAAGCTTCTAGCAATACAAAAGAGTATATAGAGAAGAATGTCCCTCCTACCCTGGCCCCAAGTCTCCTGTCTCCCTAAACTCCTCCCCAGAGATGGCTGAAGTTTTCAGTTTATATGGCCTTCCATAGACACTGTTCCTTTATAAATATGTGCCTGCTTGTCCATATTCCTCCCACCATGGGACGTACCACTCACACCTTACTGGTTTTTTTTTTTTTTTTTTTTTGCGGGGGGGCGGGTGGCTGGAGTGCAGTGGCCGGATCTCAGCTCACTGCAACCTCCGCCTCCCGGGTTCTCGCCATTCTCCCGCCTCGGCCTCCTGAGTAGCTGGGACCACAGGCGCCTGCCATCTCGCCCGGCTAATTTTTTGTATTTTTTTTTTAGTAGAGACGGGATTTCACCGGGTTAGCCAGGATGGTCTCGATCTCCTGACCTTGTGATCTGCCTGTCTCGGCCTCCCAAAGTGCTGGGATTACAGGCTTGAGCCACCGCGCCCGGCCTTACTGGGTTTTTTTACTTAACATATTTAGGAAATCATTCTATTATCAATATATAGAGAGAGTTATTTGTTCTTTCTTTTGACATTCTTTTACTTGTTTAATTGTATGGCTGTACTGTAACATCTTTGGGTTAAATATTTGTTTCCAAGTTCCTATATTACAGCAATACAATGAATATCTTTGTACATACTGTGTTATGTGCTCATTTGCAAAGTTATCTGAACAATATGCTTTTACAAGTGGAATTACTGGGTCAAGGGATATGTCTGCATTTTTGATTTGCAGACGTGGAGCCAAACTGTCACCTGTTTTCAGGCGGTTGTACCAATTTATCCTCTCCCCCAAAATGTGTGGCTAGGTAGATGATCTTCAGAGAATTCAGGAGGATCAACTACGATGGTTTTTCAGCTATTATATGCCTACTTTTCCTCCACAAATCCTCCCCCTACCCTATGCGATTCTAGCCAGTTTATTCAAATCTACAGAGGGAGATGTTGAGGCTCAGAAGGATGAAAGTAACTTGTGCAAGATGATCAGTGTGGGTGGTGGTGGGTTTTTTGCTTTGTATTTTTGCACCCTGCATGTTTGTATTTGCCAGCACCTTTCATTGGAGGTGCTCAGTGTCAGCTTGTAAATATTATTGCATTGTTTTTTTCCGTTTTCACATGGAAAAAAATGAGATGCAGGTGAAGTTTGAGTTATGAGAGGGAAACTGGCCAGATATAGAATCTTGTCATTTTACTTTCCAGTGCAATAACTAATAAATGTTTCCAAATGCCAAAGCTGAAGAAATGTTTTTTGTTTGTTTGTTTGTTTGTTTGTTTTTTGAGATGGAGTTTTGCTCTTGTTGGCCAGGCTGGAGTGCAATGTCGCTGTCTTGGCTCACGCAACCTCTGCCTCACGGGTTCAAGCGATTCTCCTGAGCCTCCTGAGTAGCTGGGATTACAGGCATGTGCCACCACGCCTGGATAATTTTGTATTTTTAGTAAAGACGGGTTTTCTCCATGTTGGTGAGGCTGGTCTTGAACTCCTGACCTCAGGTGATCCGCCTGCCTTGGCCTCCCAAAGTGCTGAGATTATAGGCGTGAGCCACCATGCCCGGCGAAGAAATGGTTTTTTAGTGAGTCTGAGTACAACAAAAATAGCAATAATATAACACTAACTTAATAAAACTGAACAGCAAGCCCAAAAACAGCCCAACATTAAAATTTATTTTAATGTATTCTCCTATAGAAAAGAGAATCCATTAAATGTAAAACTATATTTATTTTACTCTAAATTCACATCCATTTGTGTCAGTGTACAAGACATAATTTTTATAGTAGCAGTCAGTACATACAGAATATGATTTGATGATTTTTGAATTCTTGAATAGCATAAAATATTTTATATTTACTCATTTAAGTATTTGTTCATTTAAAATCACAGACTGGGTGTGGTGGGTCACGCCTGTAAATCCCAGCACTTTGGGAGGCCCAGGAGGACAGATCACGAGGTCAAGCAATCAAGACCATCCTGGCCAACATGGTGAAACCCCATCTCTACTGAAAATACAAAAATTAGCTGGGTGTGGTGGCATGTGCCTGTAATCCCAGCTACTCGGGAGGCTAAGGCATGAGGATCACTGGAACCCAGGAGACGGAGGTTGCAGTGAGCCAAAATCTTGCCACTGCATTCCAGCCTGGTGACAGAGTGAGACTCCATCTCAAAAAAAAAAAATTCACAGTATGGTATTCCATTCATTGACAATTGTAGTTTTTTTTATTTGTTTGTTTGTTTGTTTGTTTTTGAGACAAGGTCTCACTCTGCCACCTAGGCTAGAGTGCAGTATCATGATCACAGCTCACTGCAACCTTGATCTCCTGGGCTAAATGATCTTCCCATCTCAGCCACCCAAGTAGCTGGGACTGCACAGGTCTGTGCCACCACAACCAGCTAATTTTTTTATTTTTTGTTGAGACATTCTCATGTTGCCCAGGCTGGTCTTGAACTCCTGAACTCAAGTGATCCACCCACCTTGGCCTCCCAAAGTGCTGGGATTATAGGTGTAAGTCACCATTCTCAGCCAACAGCTGTAGTTGGTGCAATCCTTTTTATTCTTTTATTTTTTCTACCTTTTTACTATTATAAATGGTACTTTTATACCTCTTATTCAAATACTTCTTTTGGATTATTTCCTTGTACTCTTAGCCCAGCCTGGGCTCACCAAGTCAGAGGATACAGTTTCAGTGCCTAATTGCAATCTGGAAAGGTTGAACTAGTTTCCAACACTATCAGCAATTTATGGGGCCGTTTCTTGACTGCCCATTTAGTGCTATTACAAAGAAATGTAATGATACCTTGAATTAGGTTTAATTTACATTGCTTTGGAAGAAGAGACCAGTAGCTAATTTAGATTTTTTGAGAGAAGTACGGTGCTGTGATATAGATTATCTCCAAGATTTATGTAACTAAAGTCAACTCGTGGTTGAAGAAAGATTTGGTTGATAAGACTGAAATATTGTGGAAGTTTAGAATAGGATCATAGCAGTATAAAATATAAGACTAGATGCTGTTCAGTTGAAAATACAAGGCATTGTGCTGGAAGCTGGGGACACCCCAGAGTAACATGGATGTGATGTTTGTCCTCATGACACTTTTGGGTTAGTGTAGTAGACAGACATTAATCACCTATGGTAATTATAGATGTGATGAAAGGGGAAGAATAGGGTGTTTTGGGAGTGCCAGAGAAGTTCAGCAGCTAAACAACATTTGCAGTTAAACATTTGTAAAGGCCCTGAGCTGAGAAGGGATTTGGTAGCTCAGGGCAGCGCTTCGCTAAATTGAATGTGCTCATGAACCATCTGGGAGTCTTGTTAAAATGCCAAGTCCTGAATCAGTAGGTCTGGGGTGGGACTTGGGATTCTGTGTTACTAACCAGCTCCTGGGTGAGGCAGATGCTGCTGGTGGGTGGATCACACTTGACATAGCAAGGCCTAATTGAGAGCTTGGTGAGCACCTAAAACTGGCTGACCATGGTGAACAGGAAGGGGCAGGTGGCTTGCAGTGACAGAGTAATTCTCTGCCTAGGCTGCACTTTAGATTCATCTGGGGAGCTTAGAAAAATCAGGGTTGCAAATGTCCCACCCACAGGCATTTTGATTTAATTGGTCTCAAGTGGGGCCTGAGAATGTGTATACAGTCATGCACAGTATAACAATGTTTCCATCAAGGAGAGACTGCATATACAACAGTGGTCCCATCAGATTACAATCCATAATTTACTATACCTTTTCTGTTTTTAGATATTTAAATACACAGATACTTACTGTGTTACTTACAGTATTCAGTACAGTAACATGCTGTACAGGTTTGTAGCCTAGGGGCAGTAGGTTATACAATATAGCCTAGATATGTAGCAAGCTGTACCATCTCATTTTGTGAAAGTAACTTTTATGATGTTTGCAGAATTATGAAATCACATCACGACTCATCCTCAGAATGTAACCCCATTGTTAAGTGATGCATACCTGTATATATATTTTAACTCCCCAGATGATTCTAATGTGTAGCCAGGATTGAGAACTAGAGACTAAAGACAGGGTTGAGACAAGAGAATGTCAGGGGGCAGAGTTGAGGGTCCTGTATGGCATGCAAGGATTTTGGACTTGATCCTGAAGGCAGAGCTAAATCTTTGAAGGATTTTTAAGCAGAAGAGTGAACTGATCTGATTTGTAGTTGTTAAAAAGTTCACTGTGGCTGTAGTCCAGAGCAGTAGTTTTCAAAGTGAGGTAGATAAGATGATCCAGGGGAACTGGAAGAAAATTTAAAAGTTTTTATTGTTTTTATCTAAAAGATAAGATAAAATGTTTAATTTAGGAATTGTCACTGGTATCTTCTTGGGTCTATAGGCAAACAGTTAATGTGTTAACTCTAGAACTTTGGGTGTCCTGAAGGAAGAGACTGAATTCTGCAGTGAGCAGAGACATATTTATACATTTGTTCTCCATGTATTGCAACATGTTGTTAATAGTTTATATTAACCAGTTTTCATTGAACTAGCCTTTACAAAATGGACATGCAAAGAAACCAGTGATTGAATAAAATACTAATAATACAAGCACAAGCAAACAAGATGTCAGAGCTGATACTAGTCCAACTCCTGTGATGAATTCTTGGTGAGCTATTCAAATAAGTCAGCTCTTACTAAATTGGAAAGTATCAGGAAATTTATGAGAAACATGGACTCTATCATTAATAGGAATCTTGCTTTAAGATTCCTTTTAATCATATATAGAACCCAGCTGCACAGTGGCTTACACCCATAATCCCACTGTTTTGGGAGCCTGAGGCACAGGAGGCTAGGAGCTCAAGACAAACCTGGGCAGCATAGCGAGACCTCATCTCTACTAAAAATAAAAAATTAGCCGTGTGGTGTCACGTGCCTGTAGTCCCAGTTACTTAGGAGACTGAGGCAGCAGATTGCTTGAACCCAGGAGTTAAAGGCTGCAGTGAGCCATGATTGTACCACTGTACTCCAACCTGGGGGACAGAGGGAGACTGTTTTTTTTTAAAAAAAAAAAGGAGGGCCAGGTGCAGTGGCTCACACCTGTAATCCCAGCACTTTGGGAGGCCAAGGCGGGTGGATCACAAGGTCAAGAGATCAAGACCATCCTGGCCAACATAGTGAAACCCTATCTCTACTAAAAATACAAGAATTAGCCTGGTGTGGTGGCATGTGCCTCTGAATAATCTCAGCTACGCTGGAGGCTTAGGCGGCAGAATCACTTGAACCTGGGAGGTGGGGGTTGCAGTGAGCTGGGATTGTGCCACTGCATTCCAGCCTGGAGGCAGAGTGAGACTCTGTCTCAAAAAAAAAAAAAGGATGGGTGGATGGGCCAAGCACAGTGGCTCATTCCTATAATCCCAACACTTTGGGAGACTGAGGCGGGTGGATCACCTGAGGTCAGGAGTTCAAGACCAACCTAGCCAACATGGTGAAACTCCGTCTCTACTAAAAATGCAAACATTAGCTGGGTGTGGTAGTGCATGCCTGTAACCTCAGCTACTCGGGAGGCTGAGGCAGGAGAATCATCTGAGCCCAGGAGGTGGAGTTTGCAGTGAGCCGAGATCTTGCCACTGCACTCAAGCCTGGGTGACAGAGCGAGACTTCGTCTCCAAAAAAAAAAACAAAAAAAGTGTGTAAAACTTTGAGATACTAAATAATAAAATATGAGGCTCTGTCACCAGTATGAAGACATTTGAAAACCAAAACTTGGCAACATAAAGAGAACCTCTACATTTTTTTTTTTTTTTTTGCAGTGATGCTTAAAGATAAAGGATATTCCATCAGATGCTTTACAAAATTTTGCTAACTTCAATGATCAAAATTTATATTTTGAGGATTTCTTGTTTTTAAGAGACGGGGTCTCACTCTGTTGCCCAGGCTGGAGTACAGTGGCACAATGATAGCTCACTGCAGCATTGAACCCCTGGGCTCAAACAATCTTCCCATCTTGGCCTTCCAAAGCTCTGGGACTACACGTGTGAACCACCATGCCTGACCAGTTTTTAAGTTTATTGTTCTTATACAAGACAAAATGGGGCTGGATACAGTGGCTCATGCTTGGAATTCTAGCACTTTGGGAGGCTGAGGTGGACGGATCACCTGAGGTCAGGAGTTCGAGACCAGCCTGACCAACATGGTGAAATCCCATCTCTACTAAAAATACAAAAACTAGCCGGGCATGGTGGGCGCGCGCCTGTAGTCCCAGCTACTCGAGAGGCTGAGGCAGGAGAATCACTTGAACCCAGGAGGCGGAGGTTGCGGTGAGCTGAGATTGCGTCACTGTACTTTAGCCTAGGAGACAGAGTGAGACTGTTTCAGGGGGAAAAAAAGGACAAAAAACCACATACCCTTGGCAGATTCTTCTTGCCCCACCCCCAAAAGGCCCACTTAAACAAAAAGCAGACTGATGTACTACATGGAAAATAATTTTGTCAGGAAATCAAAATACCATTGGAAGATGTATAGAAAACATTGCTGAATATGTGAACAAACAATATTAGGACAAATTTTGTAGTGTGAGAAGTTTAGTATATGGTTGTGAAAGTACAGAAGCTTCTAGCATGTCTCGGTATTGCTAGATTCTCTTTTCTTTCTTTATTTCTTTTCTTTTCTTTTTTGAGACGGTTTTATTCTTTCACCCAGGCTGGAGTGCAGTGGCACCATCATGGTTCACTGCAGCCTTGACCTCCCAGTCTCAAGTGGTCATCCTGCCTCAGTCTTCCAAGTAGCTGGGAGCGCAGGCATGCACCACCATACGTATTTTCTTATTTTTTATTTTTAGGAGAGGTGAGGTCTCACTGTGTTGCCCAGGTTGGCCTCGAACTCCTGGCTCAAGTGATCCACGTGCCAAAAGACTTCCCAAAGTGCTGAGATTACAGGCATGAGCCACCGTGCCAACCGTGCCAGGTCTAGATTTTCTTTTTTCTTTTTTTTTTGAGACAGAGTCTCGCTCTGTCACCCAAGCCGGAGTGCAGTGGCTCAATCTCAGCTCACTGAAAACTCCACCTCCCGGGTTCACACCATTCTCCTGCCTCAGCCTCCTGAGTAGTTGTGTCTACAGGCGCCCGCCACCACGCCCGGCTAATTTTTTTGTACTTTTAGTAGAGATGGAGTTTCACCGTGTTAGCCAGGATGGTCTCAATCTCTTGACTCGGATTATCTTTTAGTAGTTACATCCAAGAATAAGGACCACTTTTTATTTTTATTTTTATTTTTTTTTGAGACAGAGTGTCGCTCTGTTGCCCAGGCTAAAGCATAGTGGCATGATCTCGGCTCACTGCAAACTCCGTCTCATGGGTTCACGCCATTCTCCTGCCTCAGCCTCCCAAGTAGCTGGGACTAGCAGCACCCGCCACCACGCCCAGCTAAGTTTTTTGTATTTTTAATAGAGATGGGGTTTCACTGTGTTATCCAGGGTGGTCTTGATCTCCTGACCTTGTGATCCGCCTGCCTCGGCCTCCCAGAGTGCTGGGATTACAGGCGTGAGCCACCATGCCTGGCCAGACCACTTCTTTAGTGAGCTACTGGAGGAAAGTTGTACTGGAGAAGACATACTCTTTTTTTTTTTTTTTTTTTTTTTTTAGGCAGAGTCTCCCTCTCTCACCCAGGCTGGAGTGCAGTGGCACGATCTCGGCTCACTTCAAGCTCCGCCTCCTGGGTTCACGCCATTCTCCTGCCTCAGCCTCCCAAGTAGCTGGGACTACAGGCACCCGCCACTATGCCGGGCTAATGTTTTGTATTTTTAGTAGGGACAGGGTTTCACCGTGTTAGCCAGGATGGTCTCAATCGCCTGACCTCGTGATCTGCCCGCCTCGGCCTCCCAAAGTGCTGGGATTACAGGCATGAGCCACCGCGCCCAGTGACATATTCTTAATAGTTAGTAAACGATTGCCTTCATAAGAACATTGCTATATGGAATAATAGACTGAATGTAAATTAATGGTTGAATAAAAGAATGAAATTCGTGAAGTTCATTCATTACCTCTCTATGGGCAGGCTCTTGAGTCCACTTATTTGTTAATTATCTTGTAGTAGAGTTGTTGATGAGTTTTGCATTTTTCTTTTTTTTTTTTGAGACGGAGTCTCCCTCTGTTGCCTGGGCTGGAGTGCAGTGGCCGGATCTCAGCTCACTGCAAGCTCCGCCTCCCGGGTTTACGCCATTCTCCTGCCTCAGCCTCCCGAGTAGCTGGGATTACAGGCGCCCGCCACCTCGCCCGGCTAGTTTTTTGTATTTTTTAGTAGAGTCGGGGTTTCACCATGTTAGCCAGGATGGTCTCGATCTCCTGACCTCGTGATCTGCCCGTCTCGGCCTCCCAAAGTGCTGGGATTACAGGCTTGAGCCACCACGCCTGGCCTGCATTTTTCTTTTTTAAAAAAATGCCAACTTTTTGTTATGATAAGTGGCTACAGGTTGAGTAATCCTAATACGAAATCCAAAAGGCTCCCAAATCCAACACTTTTTGTTGTTTGTTTTTGTTTTTGAGACAGGTTCTCACTCTGTATGTAGCCCAGGCTGGAGTGCAGTGGCATGATCATGGCTTGACCTCCTGGGCTTGGGTGATCCTCCCACCTCAGCCTCCTGAGTAACTGGGACTACAGGCATGCACCACCATGCCCAGCTAATTTTTGTATTTTTTGTAGAGACGGGGTTTTGCCGTGTTTCCCTGGCTGGTCTCAAACTCCTGGGCTCAACCGATCCTCCCACCTCAGCCTCCCAAAGTGCCGAGATTATAGGTGTGAGCTACCATGCCTGGCCTCAAATCCAAAACTTTTTGAGTGCTGACATGACACACAAAGGAAATGCTCATTGGAGCATTTCAGATTTTGAATTTTTGGATCAGGGATGTTCAACCAATAGGAATAATGCAAATATTACAAAATCTGAAAAATACCTGAAATCTGAAATACTTCTGGTCCCAAGCATTTCAGGTAAGGAGTACTCAACCTGAATCTAGCAAATATCATTTGAAAAATTAATATCTTTAATCTCTCTCTTCAAGTAAAAGTATTATTTAAATAGTGAATGAGAAAGGAGCTACTTTCCTTAGAAAGAAATGTGCAGTGGGAGAGCATTTTCCTCACTGTAATTTTTTTTTCCATATAATCATTATTGAGCTATAACTTACATATAAAATTCTCCCTTTTAAAGTGTGTAGTTCTGTGGTTTTTAGTATATGCATAGAGTTGTGCAGCTTTTGCCACTGTCTAGTTTAAGAACATTTCATCACCCCAAAAAGAAACCCTGCGCCCATTAGCCTCACTTCTCATTCTGCCCTCCCTCCAGTCCCTGGCAACTACTAATCTTCCTGTTTCTTTGGATTTGCCTGTTATGGACATTTCATATAAATGAAATCATGCAATATGTGACCTTTTGTAGCTGGCTTCTTTTACTTAGCATAGTGTTTTTGGGGTTCATTCATGTTGTACCATGTATCAGTCTTCATTCCTTCTTATGGCTGAATAATATTCCATTATATTGAATATTATATTCAATATATTCCATTATGTTGAACATTTGACTAACTGGTTCATCAGTTGATGGATATTTATTTGTTTCTACTTTTTGGCTTTATGAACAATGCTGCTATTAATATTCAGGTATAAATTTTTGTGTGGTCATAGGTTTTAATTTGTCTTAGGTATATATATACCCAGGAGTAGAATTGCTGGGTTAAACGGTGACTAACTTTGAGGGGCTGTCAAACTGTTTTCTAAAGTGACAACCCATTCCCAGTAGCAACTCACAAGGGTTCTAGCAGCAATGCAAAAGGGGTCCAGTTTCTCCCAGCAATGCTCAGGGGTTCCAATTTCTCCCATATTTGCCAAATTTGTTATTCTCTTTTTGATTATAGCCATCTTAGTGGGTGTGAAGTTGCATCTCATTGCGGTTTTTATTTGCATTTCCATGATGATTCATGATGTGCATCTTTTCATGTGCTGTTGGCTGTTTGTGTATGTTCTTTGGGGAAATGTCTATTCAGATACTTGGCTCATTTTAAAATTTAGTTATTGCTCTTTTTATTATTGAGTTGCTTATATATTTCTAGATATAAGTCCCGTATCAGATATACGATTTGTAAATATTTTTTCCCATCTGTGGGTTGTATGTTCAGGTTTTTGTGTGGACATATCCTTTTGGGTAGATCTAGGAGTGGAACTGCTGAGTCAAATGGTAACTCTATGTTTAACTTGTTGAGAAACCACTAAGCAGAATGCCTGCACCTTTTTACAATCCCAGCAGCAATGTATGAGTGTATCAGTTTCTCCCTATCCTTGTCAACACTTGTTATTGTTTGTTTTTTTAATTGTAGCCATCCTAGTAGGTGTAAAGTGGTATTGCATTACGGTTTTAATTTGCATTTCCTTAGTGACTCATGATCTCACTGTGATTTTGTTGCATCTATAAAAATTCTCATAATTTTACACATGAAAAACTTAGAAACGATTTTGTAACCTAATAAAAATTTCCAAATGTGTTGCTAAAAACATTTCCAGATGATCTAATGAAAAGAATCTAGGCACTGATCACCAGTGGCTGTTAAAAATTAGGAAACTATAACATCTCTAAAATTGGGACAACCAAATCTTATATTCTTTCTATGTGATACAACAGGAAGAACATATCATTCATGAAATAGTCTTGCTTGCCCTGAAAAACTGAGTCAAACCTTCTTCTGATTAGTGTAGATCTGATTACCAGTTTATAGGATGTAATTGGCAAATTTAGAATGTGAAAAATATTATTGGACAAAGGAACCCATTTACTTCAAATGAATGGCAAGAAAAAAAAAATGGAGGAACTGCTACAGATTAAAAAAGACTTGAGGCTGGGCGTGGTGGCCCACACCTGTAATCCCAGCACTTTGGGAGGCCAAGGTGGGCGGATCATGAGGTCAGGAGTTCGAGAACAGCCTGGTCAACATGGTAAAATGCGGTCTTTACTAAAAATACAAAAATTAGCTGGTTGTGGTGGTGCGCACCTATAATCCCAGCTACTTGAGAGGCTGAGGCAGGAGAATTGCTTGAACCCGGGAGGCAGAGGTTGCAGTGAGCTGAGATTGTGCCACCACCCTCAAGCGTGGGCGACAGAGCAAGACTCCCTCTTGGAAAAAATAAAAAAGACTTGAAACATATTAATTGAACATAAGTATAGACCTTGTTTAGATCCTGTTTCATGCAAATCAACTGTAAAAAGTTATTTATGAGCCCATTGGGAGTAGTTTAAATTTGAAAACCACTTGTATATAAGATGATTTTAAACAATTTTAATTTTTTTTAAGTGTTATTATAGTAGTATGGTTACATTAAAAAGAAAGACTCCTTTCTCTTACAGATAAGTACTGAAGTATTTTGGATGAAATGATGTTGATATCTGGAATTTACTTTAAAGTAATTCAGCATGTTTGGAGAATTTACAGATGAGACAAGAATTGCCATACGTTGATAATTATTGAAGCTGGATAGTAGGTATATAAAGGTTTATTATAGTATTTTCTCTACTGTTGTATATGTTTGAGAATTCCCATAGTAAAAAATTAAAAGAGAAACTACTGTAAGGGAAGAGTTTTAATGGATTCCAAGTCCATTTGTTAGAAAGAAAAATGTGACTGGGCACAGGGCTCTCACCTGTAGTCCCAGCACTTTGGGAGGCCAAGATGAGCGGATCACCTGAGGTTGGGAGTTTGAGACCAGCCTGACCAACATGGAGAAACCCTATCTCTACTAAAAAAAAAAAGAAAAATACAAAATTAGCTGGGCATGGTGGTGCATACCTGTAATCCCAGCTACTCGGGAGGCTGAGGCAGGAGAGTTGCTTTAATCTGGGAAGTGTGAAGGTTGCCGTGAGCCGAGATCGCACCATTGCACTCTAGCCTGAATAACCAGAGTGAAACTGTCTCAGAAAAAAAGAAGAAAAAAAGAAAGAAAAAGAAATAAACAAAAGTAGTATCTTTTATTAATTTTCAAGAGTAATTATATCACAGAAGATGGATATTTGCTCGCCATATTTAAGAGGAAATATTTGTATAATGGGGTGGGAAAATGATTATCACAATTTAGTAAACACAGCCATAGTGCTGCTTCCTTTGGATTCATGTTTCTTTTTGGCTATGATAGCCATTAAAACCAAGGATTGGGCTGGGCGCGGTGGCTTATGCCTGTAATCCCAGCACTTTGGGAGGCTGAGGCGGGCAGATGACGAGGTCAGGAGATCGAGACCATCCTGGCTAACACGGTGAAACCCTGTCTCTACTAAAAAAATATATAAATAATTAGCCGGGTGTGGTGGTGGATGCCTGTAGTCCCAGCTACTCGGGAGGCTAAGTCAGGAGAATGGCGTGAACCTGGGAGGTGGACCTTGCAGTGAGCTGAGATCGCGCCACTGCACTCCAACCTGGGCGACAGAGCAAGACTCTGTCTCAAAAAAAACAAAAAAAAACAAGGAATCAGACTTTTAAATTGCTCTGTCATAAAATATTAAAATGAGATTTTTCAAACATGAGAAATATTTAATCATACGGATCACACCAAAATATTTTTAAGAAGGGTTTTATATTACTATTTTAGTTGATGGGAGTACCATTATTGTGATAATTATTTTTTTCATTTGAAATGTTTTGTAGTATTTATAGGTATTAGTACCTGTGTTCTGTTTATAAATGAACATATGTTGGGGATGTACACTCTTATCTATTGGTGGATGTGCAGTCAAAAGGTTTGTTTGTCACTTATTTATTGGTGGACGTGCAGTCAAAAGGTTTGTTTGTTTGTGGAAAATGGACTGGGCAGGGTACAGAGACTTATTTGGTGTTTATTAGAGCAAATGTGGCCAGTGATGATGGTGTTCTGGACTGGCATAGGGTGGGAGGTGTGGTGATAGGGATGGAGATACATGGACAAGTATGATTTAAGCAGTAGAGGCATTAGGGTTCTAAATTTCTGGCTTTTTGGAAGAGATGATTGCTAGTTAATGAACTGAGCTTTTGTGTGTGGGAAGAAGTTGAAACCTGGCTGCTGTGAATTGTGCAAGTAGTTCTTAAATTTTGATTGACAAATAGCTTAACGAGCAATTAGTTTTCAAACATTGGTTGACAAGTGGCTTATTACAATATTGTAAATGCATTGATACTACCATTAATAAATAGAATGTCTTCCATTGATATGTTGGCAGCACTGTTACCAGAGCAGTGTGGGATAGTTCCAGGACTTTCACTGTCTAAAAGGAACTGGAGACCTAAGCTTTTACGGGGATACTTCTGCTCCCCTGGTCCCCATGTCCCCAGTGATGTGAATGTCCCTGACTCAGTGCCTCTGCTCACGCTGTGAGACCACTGCCTTCCAATGCCTCTTACCTCTTGCACCTGCCCACTTTGTTAACAGGGACAGATTTCACAGTGGTTTCCAGCCAGCATTTCTCTCTCCCCAGTTTTGAGTGGTAGCTAGAATGGTCCTTCAAAGCTCTCAGACACAAATGAGAAATGCAAGAAGCTCAGGGAGACTATACCTGCTCGGCTCACTGCAGCCTTGACCTCCTGGGCTCAAACAGTCCTCCCGCCTCAGCCTCCTAAGTAAGTAGCTGGAACCACAGATGCATGCCATCATGCCCAGCTAATTTTTTTGATTTTTTTTTGTAGAGATGAGGCCTCACTATGAGCCTAGGATGATCTCAAATTCCTGGCCTCAAACAGTCCTCCCACCTCAGCCTCCCAAAGTGCTGGGATTATAGGCATGAGCCACCATGCCTGGCCTTTTCTTCAAAAATAACCCTTCAATCAATTTTTTTTCCTGGTCAAATTGGAGTTTGTGTTTCTTTTATATATTCCTTGTCAGGCCCTACAATTATTTTAATTTTGGGTGTTGGATAGACTAGGGTTCATATTCCATGCCTGCCATGCTTTTTGTGAACTTGGGCAAAATACTTAGCTCTTCTGAGACTCAGTTTTGTCACCTAGTAAATGGGTTCAGCAATAGTACTCTATGTATTTGTTTTAAGCATTAGATAGTGCGTAGTAAACGCTTAGCACAGTTCTTAGCACATAGTACATTTTTAATAAATGTTAGAAAATATAATGATCTTGATTCTTTGTCTTCCCTCCCTAGTAGTTGATTTGGGACACAGTGTAGCATTATTTGAATTATCGCAGAATAACTTTTTACCTTTCTGATTTTAACAGGGGAGAGTGTGAAAAGGATGGGAGAGGGAAGAGAGAAAAAAAACTGAGGATATGTGATCAACTGTACAGTCTTGATTCCCTGAACTATCTTTCCCTGAGTTGTGTGACAGATTCTCCTGGTTTTCCTCTTTCTATCTTTGTGGCCACTCCTCAATTCCCTAGGCCCCTTTTCTTTGACCACTCCTTGTTTGAGTTACCAAAGATTCCATCTCTGGCCCTCTTGTGTTGATTCTACACATTCTTCCTGGAAGCACATGTCCATGGTTTCAGCTTCCTTGCTAATTAGGAGAAACTTTGTCCTCAGAACCCATCTGGATGACAGCCAACAGCCTACTGGTCTCCATTGGGCTATCTCCCAGGTACCTACAACAGTCTCAGAACTGACTCATCTTCCTTTTCAGTGTGTTATTTTTATAATCTCTATCTTGATGAATGGCACAACACAGTGACCCAAACTATAAACTTGGATGTTGTTCATCTGGTTAGTGATCTGTTCTTACCTGTTTTACATCTGCAACATTTCTCAAATTTGCCTATTTTCCACCATTTCTCCTGTCCTTTAGTTTAGGCTGCTTCTCACCTAGAAGCAGGTTCCCTTGTTGTCTATTCATTATTAGTTTCTTATTCCAAGTCATTGATTACATGGCTGCCAAGAGTGATCTCTTTAACTTCCTGATCTATCATAGCACTCCCCAACTTAAGATTCTATGAATAAAATCCAAACTCCTTAACAGAGCAAGCTCTCATGATCCAACTCCTCTTAACGTTGGTAGCCTTATCTTTTCCCTGAGCCCACTGCCCCTTGATGGTGCTGTGCTCTTTCTTGCTCTCTGTCTTTGGATGGACTGCCCACCTCCCTCCTTCTTACTTAACATTATGATTTATCAGATAGAGGTCAGCTCCTCCAGTCAGCATTTCCTTACTGACTACTCCAAGTCTGACCCAGTATAGATTCTGTGCTTATATCTGTCAAGTCACTTATTGTATGATAATTCATGCACTTATATGGTAATTCACACATTGGCATGTATAGATTAAGCATTTATAGTCTCTGAAGGATCCTGATAGTCCAAAAGGTATAGTAATACAGTTATCTCTTAGTATCTTCAGGTGATTGATTCCAGGATCCCCATGGAGATCAAAATCCAGGGATACTCAGGTGCCTTATATAAAATGGCGCTTTTGCATATAACCTATGCATATCCTCCTGTGTACTTTAGAGGCCCTAAATAATCTCTAGATTACCTATATGGCTAAAACAATGCAAATACTACGTAAATAGCTGTTATACTCTATTTTTAAAAATTGTATTTCTTATTTTATGGTTTTATTTATTTATTTATTTTTATCTGTGGATGTGCAACCCACAGGTAGAGAGGGTCAACTGGGCCAGGTGCGGTGGCTCACGCCCATAATCCCAGCACTTTGGGAGGCTGGGGTGGGCGGATTGCCTGAGGTCAGGAGCTTGAGACCAGCCTGGCCAATGTGGTGAAACCCTGTCTTTACTAAAAGTACAAAAATTAACCGGGCATGGTGGCAGGTGCCTGTAATCCTAGCTACTCAGGAGGCTGAGGCAGGGCAGCTGCTTGAACCCAGGAGGTGAAGGTTGCAGTGAGCCAAGATCCTGCCACTGCACTCCAGCCTGGGCGACAGAATGAGACTCTGTCTCAAAAAAAAAAAAAAGAGGGCCAACTGTGTGTAATTTACTGAAGCATGGATTCACATTATAGATGGTGCCTGATTTATGATGGTTTAATTTATGATTTTTATACTATGATGGTGGGAAAGCTGGTGTGATATATGTATTCAGTAGAAATTGTACTTCCAATTTTGAAATTTGATCTTTTCCCGGGCTGATGTGACAGTTTCTCACGGTGCTGGGCAGAAGCAGTGACCTGCACCTCCCAGTCAGCTACGTGATAAGGAGGGTAAATGACTATACTCCACGGTGTATTGTGTTGCCAGGTGGTTCTGCCCAACTGTATGCTAATGTAAGTGTTCTGAACACATTTAAGGTAGGCTAGGCTAACTGTGGCATTCGGTAGGTTAAGTGTATTAAATGCATTTCCTACTTATACGATATTTTCAATTTATGGTGAGTATATTGGAATATAGCCCCACTGCAGTGCAAGGAGCATCTGTATTTACCCGGTTGAGTTTAGTGGCAGCGGGACTAAGTTTGGTTTAGCTGTTCGGTGAGCCAAGCCTCACTTGGCATCTAATTCTGTCTTTATTTTCTGCTTTAGGTAGGCCATAGCTCTCATGAAGGGATTAAGACTTTCTCTGTGAAAAATGGTATTCAAAAGGAAGCCAGCGTTAATTCTGTTTTTATACAATCGTCAAGATTTGAAGGAATCTCATTGTCAGTTCTGTCTCAATGGTATTCTGTATAATAAATCATAATGGTATCCAATGGTACTTGAAAAGTTTGGTTTTCGTGAACATTTCTTTGAATGCCAAAGTTTTATTAGTTTGTTTCTCAGTTAAACTGGGTGCTCTTTGAGGCAGGGATTTATGGGACTTGCTTGTTTTGCAGTTTTAAATCTCCAGCTGCTAATACAGTACCTGGTTTGTAGTAGGAATGAGAGGTTTACTCCAATAGAACCGTACTAAAGATCTTACACTTATGGATTATAAATTGATAGCTTTGTAGAGTGAACTGGTATTCCCTTTAAATGAGATGACATGACCTGAGTATAAAGCATAATCAGCTACATGACTCCAGCAAGAATACCATGTGTCCCTCAGGGCAGCCAGATAACATGGCTGGCAGATGGAGTTATGCACATCAACTGGACATTTAAGAGAGCTGGAGATTTCTTACATTTAGATGACAGTTTAGATTAGAAATATTTAATCTTAGCTGTACTTAATGTATTATGTATCTATATGATACATCATGTATATTTATTTATATGGTATATCATAAATCATGTATTTAATCACATTTAATCCTTAGCTGTGTTTTCATCCCCAAAATGGTATATGGATCTATTTTTGTTGTCAGGTGGTTGTTTATTGTTTTGCTTATCCATGGCTCATGAAAATCTTCATGTTACTTGGGAAATCTTTCACTCTGCCTTTTGAAGGACAGCCCGGAACCATTTCCTTCTTGGCACATGACCTTCTAACCCAATGACCAGAGTATGTAAAAGCATGGTACACACACTGCTTTTGAAGATTACTTGTGTCTGTTCTAGATATGTCTTATTTCTTGCAGATACATTGCCTACAAAAGATTTTGATATATATATACACACAGTATACTATATAATTAATATTTATAACATATATATTAAATATGTAAGTATTCTACTAGAACTAAAATTAAGAATTTGAAGTAGTCTCATGTGAGTAATTAAAATAACACTAGCATCTTTTTCTTTTTTTTTTTGAGACGGAGTCTCACTCTGTTGCCCAGGCTGGAGTGCAGTGGCCGGATCTCAGCTCACTGCAAGCTCCGCCTCCCGGGTTTACGCCATTCTCCTGCCTCAGCCTCCCGAGTAGCTGGGATTACAGGCGCCCGCCACCTCGCCCGGCTAGTTTTTTGTATTTTTTAGTAGAGTCGGGGTTTCACCATGTTAGCCAGGATGGTCTCGATCTCCTGACCTCGTGATCCGCCCGTCTCGGCCTCCCAAAGTGCTGGGATTACAGGCTTGAGCCACCGTGCCTGGCCAACACTAGCATCTTTTTCAAGAAATTTTTTTTTAAAAATATGGTGGAGATAATGACATGGCGAAAAGTAGTTAATTATTTTTGGTATTCCTGTATTTCACTAGTAGGTTGCCATAGGACATAATAGTTATATAATCAAACAGCAGAATAATTTTATATGAGGTTTATTGATACAGAAATGTTTGGTTTGGTGTTTGTCTTCCAGTTTTGTGGATTTTCTTTTCTGATTGTAAAACTGGAAAATACATTAAAACCAGAAACTTTCAGCCTCTATAATGCCCTCAGAACTCAGCAGGTTTTGAAAATGCCTCTTCCTACTTTTCTCCTCCCTATAATCCTGCTTATTTTTGGCATTAAGTGAGTCAAGGGTTCTTGGACAACTCAAATATGTTTTTTGACGCTATGTAGTCAGTGTGAATGAGAGAAGTAAATCTGTTGGGTCCTATGCCACACTGGAGGTTCCAAGGCCTGTCTAAATGAGTTCAACTTCAATTTTTTTGTGTTTTTTTTTTTAGAGATGGAGCCTTGCTTTGTTGCTTGAGCTGGTCTTGAACTCCTGGGCTCAGGTGATCTTCCAGCCTTGACCTCCCAAGCTGCTAGGATTATAGGCATGAGCCACTATGCCGGCCTTTTTTTTTGTTAGCACACTGTGCCACCAGTTTGTGGTATTCACTTTAACTGTGAACGGACTGTCAAAGATTGTATGTATAAGATTTAGTTTGAGCGCGGGTTATGGTGTCTCACGTCGATAATCCTAGCACTTTGGAAGGCCAAGGTGGGCAGATCACGAGGTCAGGAGATCGAGGCCATCCTGGTTGACACGGTGAAACCCTGTCTCTACTAAAAAAATATATAAATAATTAGCCGGGTGTGGTGGTGGATGCCTGTAGTCCCAGCTACTCGGGAGGCTGAGGCAGGAGAGTGGCGTGAACCCAGGAGGCAGAGCTTGCAGTGAGCCGAGATCACGCCAATGCACTCCAGCCTGGGCCATAGAGCAAGACTCTGTCTCCAAAAAAATATATATATTTAGTTTGTCTTTCTCTTTGAAACTGAATTCATTAAACAAAAGCCTAAATAACTATACTATTACTTTTTTTTTTTTTTTTTAGACAGACTTTCGATCTGTCACCAGGCTAAAAGGCAGTGTGCAGTCTCGCTCACTGCAGCTTCTGCCTTCCAGGTTTAAGTGATTCTTAAGTGCCTCAGCCTCCTGAGTAGTTGGGACTACAGGCATGTGCCACCACACCCAGCTAAGTTTTGTGTTTTTGGTAGAGACGGGGCATCACCATGTTGGCCAGACTGGTCTTGAACTCCTGACCTCAGGTGATCCACCCACCTCAGCCTCCCACAATGCATAAGTGCTGGGATTACAGGTGTGAGCCACCACGCCCAGCCTGCTACGTGTTCTTTTAGACCCAGCTGAAATATCACGTAATGGCTGAAGGCTCCTGAACTCTTCTAGACCAGGGATTGATTTTCCTCATTTTAAGATTGTCATGACTACTGTAGTATTGATAACTGTATTTTATTTATTTATTTATTTATTTTTTGAGACAGAGTCTTGCTCTGTCACCCAGGCTGGAGTGCAATGGCACGATCTTGGCTCACTGCAACCTTTGCCTTCTGGATTCAAGCAATTCTCATGCCTCAGCCTCCCAAGTAGCTGGGATTACAGGTGTGTACCACCAAACACCTGTAATTAGTCTGGCGAATTTTTGAAGTTTCAGTAGAGACAGGGTTTGCCCATCTTGGCCAGGCTGTTCTCGAATTTCTGCCTCAAGTAATCCACCTGCCTTGGCCTTCCAAAGTGCTGGGATTATAGGTGTGAACTACCACACCCGGCTTATTAACCAATTTTTAATGTTTAGCACAACTTGATCATGATGTACAATGTCTTTTTTATGTTATACGTTGATGGAGTCAAATTACTGATATTTTGGTTCAGTTGTTTTTTCAATAACAGATCAGACTATTTTCTGATTTTCATTCTGTTTTTTTCTTTGATCCATAGGTATTTATAAGTGTCTCTTTTATTTTCAAATAGGTTTTTTTCTAGTTATCTTTTTGTAATGGATTTATAGATTATGCATTGTGGTTAAAGAATACGACCTATAGGCTGGGCACGGTGGCTCATGTCTGTAATCCCAGCACTTTGGGAGGCCGAGGCAGGAGGATCACTTGAGGTCAGGAGTTCAAGACCAGCCTAGCCAACATGGTGAAACCCTGTCTCTACTAAAAATACAAAAAAAAATTTAGCTGGGCATGGTGGTGGGTGCCTGTAATACCAACTACTAGGGAGGCTGAGGCAGGAGAATCGCTTGAACTGGGGAGGTGGAGGTTGCAGTGAGCCGAGATAGCGCCACTGCGATCCAGCCTGTGTGACAGAGGGAGACTCCATCTCAAAAACAAAAAAAAAACAAAACAAACACACACACACACACACACACACACAAAGAATATGGCCTATATACACTTTCAACCCTTTGGAAATTTTTGGTATTTATTTGCCATTTGGCCTGGATTACCCAGATCCACAGTTGTTAATGTTTTACAAGTGCGTCTCCTCTTTATCATGTTACCCATCTATCTATGTAATTTTTCTGAATCATTTGAGAAATAAATTGCAGACATATGACCCCTAAATCAGGGTATGTTTCCTAAAACAAGGATATTCTCCTATCTATCTACAGCACATTTATTAAAATCAGGAAATAAACATTGATATAATACTGCCATCTAATTCACAGACCCTACTCAAATTTCACTGATCTTCCTATTATGTCTTTTGTAGCAAAAATAAAACAACAGAAACCAACAAAATTCCCTCAAGAAAAGAAAAGCAGAAAAACTTCTTCCCTTTCCCCTTCATTTATTTCTGATTCAGGGACCATTCAGGATTATGCCTTGCATTTAGTTGTCATGTCTCTTCAATATCTTTTAATTTGGAATGGTTCCTCAGTCCTTCCTTATTTTCAGTCATCTTGACATTTTTTAAGAGTAGACAGTTATTTTGTAGCAAGTCCCACAATTTGAGTTAGTCTGATGTTTCCTTATGAATAGATTTAGGTTATGCATTTTTGACAGGAATACCAAAGACACGATATTGTGTTCTTCTCACTTCATCATATCAGGAGGTTCATGTTAATTCGTCCAGTTACTGGTTATGCTTAATTTTACCACTTGGTAAAGATGTTGGCTGACAAGTTTTTGTAAAATTAGTTTAGAAATATTTCATACTTACTGGTTAGTAAGTAATAATGCATTTTGTGGGGTGATACTTTGAGACTATATAAATAGCTTATTTCTCATCAAATTTTTGCTTACTAGTTTTAGCATCCATTGGTGATTTGTGCCTGAATCAGTTATTATAGTGGCTGCTAGATGGTACATTTTAAAAATTTCATTATTTCTTCTGAATTCACCACTTGGCATTTCTTTTTTTTTTTTTTTTTTTTGAGACAGAGGCTTGCTTTGTCGCCTAGGCTGGAGGGCAATGGCACGATCTTGTCTCACTGCAACCTCTTGCCTTCCAGGTTCAAGTGATTCTCCCACCTCACCCTCCCAAGCAGCTGGGATTATAGGCACCTGCCATCATGCCCTGCTAATTTTTGTATTTTTAGTTGAGTCGGGGTTTCACCATGTTGGCTAGGCTGATCTTGAACTCCTGACCTCAGCTGATCTGCCTCCCTCGGCCTCCCAAAGTGCTGGGATCACAGGCTTGAGTCACCGTGCCCGGCCAATCACTTGCCATTTCACTCTAAGGAAAAGCTTTCTCTGTGTTTTTTGTTTTTGTTTTTTAAAAATATTTTAAACATACGAGCACAGCCTCATTGATTCCTATTTTGTTCCTTTTTCATTTATTTTTTGATGTTCAAATTGTCCCAAATTGGCCTATGGGAACCCTTTCAAGCTAGCTCCTGTGTCCTTTTTCCATGTCCTCATCATTCTTTCTTTTTTTTTTTTTCGAGATGGAGTTTTGCTCTTGTTGCCCAGGCTGGAGTTCAGTGGCGTGGTCTTTGCTCGCTGCAACCTCCACCTCCCGGGTTCAAGCGATCCTCCTCCCTCAGCCTCCCAAGTAGCTGGGATTACAGGCACCTGCTACCACACCTGGCTAGTTTTTCTATTTTTAGTAGAGACAGGGTTTTACCATGTTGGTCAGGCTGGTCTTGAACTCCTGACCTCAGGTGATCCGCCCACCTTGGCCTCCCAAAGTGCTGAGGTTACAGGCGTGAGCCACCACGCCCAGCCCACAGAAAATCTTACTGTTCAAAAAAGTAAGAAAAAAAGTGATCAAAGAATGATGGGGAGGCAGAAGGAACCAGAGGAAAGGATGAGTGAGATTTTTTTTGTTGTTAAAGTGCTAGAAAGTTGTTAGGTGGGACATCCCCTGTTGAGCAGAAAGAGAAACACAAATGTTGAGATTTGTAGTTAGAGGGTTTGTTATACCATTTCTGTGCAGCCTCAAAAACAGGGATGGTATGAATGTAAACAACTTTGGTCGTTAATTTGGCCCATCCTTTCAAGATGCTAAATCATCAATTACAGAATATCAAGAATGATTATATAGATATGTATGCATGTCTATACATACATATATACATCTATATCTCCCTATAAATATTTAAAGACATGATTTTATTCCAGTGCTCTTAATTCCAATCCAACACAATGGGGTTTCTTCTAGTGTTTCCCTTTTCTGACATTGAAAAATCTGAGGCCGGGCGCAGTGGCTCTTGCCTGTAATCCCAGCACTTTGGGAGGCCAGGGCAGGTAGATCACTTAAGGTCAGTTGCTCGAGACCAGCCTGGCCAACATGATGAAACCCCATCTCTACTAAAAGTATAAAAAGTAGCCAGGTGTTGTAGTGGTGGGCGCCTGTAATCTCAGCTACTTGGGAGGCTGAGGCAGGAGAGTCCTTTGAACCCGGAAGGTGGGGGCTGCAGTGAGCTGAGATAGCGCCACTGCACTCTAGCCTGGGTGACAGAGTGAGACTCATCTCAAAAAAACCAAAACAAAATGAAAAATCTGCCTCTCCTTTTTTTTTCATTCATTCATTCATTCTTTAGATGGGGTCTTGCCCTGTCACCCAGGCAGTAGCGCAGTGACACGATTATAGCTCACTGTTGCCTCAAACTCCTGGCCTCAAGCCATCCTCTCGCCTTGGACTCCTGAGTATCTGGGACCACAGTCACATGCCACTATGCTCGGCTCTCTCATTGTCCTTTTTACTCGTATTCCTGTTGGTGACAATCTCCTGACTATGTAGGCCATTTTCTTGCCCCCAGCCCCACTGAATGAGCTGGCTGATCTCCTTCAAGTTCCATGAGCCATTGTTACATATAGGTAGTACTCAGTTTGCATGGTTTTGATACTCATAAATTTCCATTACTGTGATTCAGTTAGATAATACCAGTCCTCAAATAACAGTTAATGAAATACAAAATATAACTTGTGATCAAGAAAAGCTTCTTAGCTGGGCGCGGTGACTCATGCCTGTAATCCCAGCACTTTGGGAGGCCAAGGCAGGTGGATCACCTGAGGTCGGGAGTTTGAGACCAGCCTGACCAACATGATGAAACGCCATCTCTACTAAAAATACAAAAAATTAGCTGGGCGTGGTGGCAGGTACCTGTAATCCCAGTTACTTTGGAGGCTGAAGCAGGAGAATTGCTTGAACTCAGAAGGTGGAAGTTGCAGTGACCTGAGATCATGTCATTACACTCCAGCCTGAGCAACACGAGTGAAACTCTATCTCAAAAAAAAAAAAGCTCCTCCTCTCTGGGAGATTGAGGCAGTAAGATCACTTGAGCCCAGGAGTCTGAGGCCAGACTGAGTGAGAAAAAAAAAAATAACAGCTTCTCCAAAATTTAAAAAATTTACCCTGACTGAAATAGTTGATTGTTACCTCCTTTGACATCATTCAGTTGGAGCTAGCCTAATTTTGTTTTTTTTTTGGTTTTGTTTTGTTTTGAGATGGAGTCTTGCTCTGTCACCCAGGCTAGAGTGTAGTGGCGCAATCTCGGCTCACTGCAACCTCTGCCTCCCGGTTCAAGTGATTCTCCTGCCTCAGCCTCCGGAGTAGCTGGGATTACAGGCGCGTGACACCGTGCCCGGCTAATTTTCGTATTTTTAGTAGAGACGAGGTTTCACCATCTTGGCCAGGCTGGCCTCAAACTCCTCACCTTGTGATCCACCTGCTTCGGCCTCCCAAATTACTGGGATTACAGGCATGAGCCAACGCTCCCGGCCTTTTTTTTTTTTCTTGAGGAAAATTACAGTCTACATTGCTCTCAGCTGAACTTTACACAGCTTTTACATTTCCGTCAGTTCCTCTTGTAATGGTGGGTGGGTAGCTGAAGGGAGGATATGTACAATAATGTATTTTTAGTTCCTTTGAACAGAGAGGTTGCTTCAGCTATTGCTATTGATGGCAGGAAGTATATTTATAGCTCCAGGGAAGGAGGGGTAGTATGACTCCTGAGCTAAGAAAGGGAGTCTGTATTTAATATATGTTGTTAAAACTCATTTGCTCTTATTGTAAGTTCTTGCCTTAGAAATGTAGTTGAGATGAATGAACCTGTTACTTATGTTATAGAGTATATGTATTATTGTAACTATATTGACTCTGCTCCTTAATTTGGAAAAATCTTCTGTTTTGAAATTTTACAATATACAATACCTAAAACAGAGTACTTCTAGAGCATACAGGGTGTATGTGGAGAATTCAGGTGTTAGCATGCAATTGAACAGTAAAGATATTGAGTAGCAGTAAATATTGTTCCCATTTAGGTATTTTATTCATAAAGTTCTTGTTGGTACAGCTTTTATTGTGATTTTTTTTTTTGATACAGAGTCTCACTCTGTCACCCAGGCTAGGGTGCAGTGGTGCAGTCTCAGCTCACTGCAACCTCTGCCTCCCAGGTTCAAGTGATTCTCTTGCCTCAGCCTCCTGAGAATCTGAGACTACAGGTGGGCACTACCACACCGGCTAATTTTTGTATTTTTAGTAGAGATGGGGTTTCACCATGTTAGTCAAGCTGGTCTCGAACTCCTGACCTCAGGTGATCCACCTTCCTCGGCCTCCCAAAGTGCAGGGATTACAGGTGTGAGCTGCCTTGCCTGTCCAATTATGATTTTTTTTGAAGATTGAAACCAAAATGTTTTATACAGATCATGAGATATTCTCAGTAAACACTAAGCACCTCATAACTTTACCACAGTTTTGATTGCACTACTTTCACCCATGGTTATCATGTGCAACGGGCACATTCAACACAAATCAAATTATTCAGAAGCTTGCTTTCTTTCTTTTTTTCCTACTCCCTTTCTTAATTGAGGGGAGCAAAGAGTTGGTTTCCAAGGATATGTCTTCTCACTTATGCTGGTCCCAGATTGATGCAGTCATGGAAACCCGGCAGTAAACTCATTCTTGGCAGCTGCCAGCACTGGTCTGATTCTTTCTTTTAAAAGCATGAGATTCTTTAATAATAGATATTGGGAAGATTGATGCCAAATGATTCCAGGTCATCCTAGAGGAGGCTTGGGAACATTTTTGAATAGATTTAAATGATTCAGTTAAGTATTAACAGGTTACTAAACAAAACTGCAGTGATTTAACCCAAGGTTTGTGTCTAAACAGAAGGACCTATAAAATATAGAACAATTGGTTTCTTTTTTAGAATATTGAAGTTTAGATTTTAATTTTAGAATTTTACTAATTCTAATTTGAGGGTTTTATTTTTTGTTTTTAAGAGTTCAAAATGTTGAATTGTAGATGTGCTGAGCTTTATAATGAACACAATGAAGGTTTTCAACTGGCCCATTAAAGCCAACCCACTAATGAAATGAAAATATGACTTCATAATATTTTGTGGATTTTGAAGCTGGGCTGCCTGGGTTCAAATCCCATCTCTGCTACTTTTTGGGTATGTCACCTTGTGCCAGTTACTTAACCTCTCTGTGCCTCGGTTTCTTCATCTGCAAAATGGGAGATAGTGCAGTTTGAGTGTTCCTAATCTGAAATTTGAAATGCTCCAAAATCTGAAACTTTTTGAATGCCTACATGACTGGTCAAAGGAAATGCTTATTCCATGGAGCATTTGGATTTTGGATTTTCGGGTTAAGGATGCCAATTGGTAAGTAAGTGTAGTACAAATATTCCAAAATCTTAAAAATCCTGAAATCCAAACCACTTCTGGTTCTAAGCATTTTGGATAAGGGATACTCAACCTGTAAAATAATGTTCACTTCATGGGGTTGTGATGTGGAGTAAGTGAGCAAAGTTGTGTAATGTGCCTAGCTTATAGGGAACACTTCGCAAATGTTGGCTATTCCATTTATATATGAGAAATACAATTATTGGCTGGGCGTAGTGGCTGATGCCTGTAATCCTAGTGCTTTGGGAGACTAAGGCGGGGGATTGCTTAAGGCTAGGAGTTCAAGACCAGCCTAGGCAACATAGCAGGACTCTGACTCCGCAAAAAAAATACACGAATTAGTTGAGCATGGTGGTTACATGTCTGTAGCCGTCACTACTCAGGAGGGTGAAGCAGGAGGATCACTTGAGCCCAGGAATTTGAGGCTGCAGTGAGCCATGATAATGCCGCTACACTCTAGCTTGGGCAATAGAGTGAGACCCCAACTTAAAAAAAAAAGAATTATTGATGGGATTGTAAAGGCCGAAAAATAAATTCAGAGAAAGTTTGTACAGAACTTATTTGTGAAACACTTTTAAAGGAAGGAAGGCATGTTTGTTTTAGGTTTATAAGAGACGGCAGATTTAGGAAGCTCCTCCCTACTCCAGATGAATAAGCCATCTGTTTTTCTATCCCTTTTAAGGATTTGCTTGGTGGGTTTCCATAACTTTTTTTTTTTTTTTTTTTTTGAGCCTGAATCTTTACCCACCCAGGCTGGTGGGCAGTGATGCAATCATGCCTCACTGCAACTTCAACCTCCTGGACTCCAGCAGTCCTCCCGCCCCAGCCTCTCTTGAGTAGCTAGGACCACAGACCACCATGCCCAGCTAATTTTTAAATTTTTTTTTTTTTTGGAGATAGGGTCTTGCTATGATACCCTGGCTGATCTTGAACTCCTGGGCTCAAGTGATCTTCCTGCTTTGGCCTTATAAAGTGCTGGGATTACAGATGTGAGCCATGGTGCCCAGTCTATGTATTCTTATAAAGTTAAATTCATGTTAAGTGCTACACTAGCAGAATTTTTAAAATTTTTAAATGATACAGAAATAGAGTGCAAATTAATGAGAAATAGGCAAGACTAATTTGGAGAAAACTGTGAAGCTTTACTGAAGGATTTTTTTAAAGATACAAAATATTGGCCAGGCGCGGTGCCTTACCCTGTAATCCCAGCACTTTGGGAGGCCAAGGCGGGTGGATCATGAGGTCAGGAGATCGAAACCAGCCTGGCTAACACAGTGAAACCCCATCTCTACTAAAAATACAAAAAAATTAGCCAGGCCTGGTGGCAGGCAGCTGTAGTCCCAGCTACTCGGAAGGCTGAGGCAGGAGAATGGCGTGAACCTGGGAGGTGAGCTGATATTGCGCCACTGCATTCCAGCCTGGGCAACAGAGCAAGACTCCCTCTCAAAAAAAAAAAAAAAAAAAGATATAAAATATTACCAAGATATTGCACAGGTATCATTGCTTCTGAAATTATTTTACAGATTTAATACAAACTGATTTGTAAGCCCAGTGGGGTGAACCTTTTTGAGAACTTGACAAATTGCATGTAGAGCTCATTTAGAAGAGTACATTGAATTGTTTAGAAAATTTTGAAAAATTTTTGAATATAATAATTGGTGGGTAGTAGAAGGGGGAAGGGTATGTGACACTTGACCCTCCAGATAGTAAATTATATCAGAAAGTTATTTAAGGCACTTTGGCATCTGTGTTAGAATAGACAAGCAATGCCAGGCACGGTGGCTCATGCCTGTAATCGCAGCACTTTGGGAGGCTGAGGTGAGTGGATCACGAGGTCAGGAGATCGAGACCATCCTAGCCAACATGGTGAAACCCGGTCTCTACTGAAATACAAAAAATTAGCCGGGCGTGGTGGCGTGCGCCTGTGGTCCCAGCTACTCAGGAAGCTGAGGTGGGAGAATCACTTGAACCCAGGAGGCAGAGTTGCAGTGAGCCGAGATCACACCACAGCATTCTAGCCTGGCTAGAGAGCCAGACTCTGTCTCCAAAAAAAAAAAAAAAGAAAGAAAGAAAAGAAAAGTAATTAGAGAAAAATAGAAAGTCCAGAAACAGACCTGAATATGTATAGGAATTTAGAACGTGAAAGTGTCAGTGTGTAGGAACGAATGAAATGAAAAAAAGAAAGAAAAAAGGAATATGTTGAAAGTGGCATTTAAAAATCAGGGAGAAAATGATCAATTACTAAGAATGATCCTGAAACAGTGGGCTGTTTGGGGAAAAATATGTACAGGTTTCTAATTTAGACTATATTCAAATAATCACTAAATTATAAAGAGCAGAGATCCCCAACCTCCAGGCCACAGACCATCCTGTTAGGAACTGGGCTACACAGCAGGGTGTGAACATTAGGCCAGAGAATATTACACCTGAGTTCCGCCTCCTGTCAGATCAGCAGCAGCGTTCGATTTTCATAGGAGCACAAACCCTATTGCGAACTGTGCACTCCAGGGATCTAGGCTGTATGCTCTTTGTGAGAATCTAATGCCTGATGATCTGAGGTGTTACAGCTTCATCCCAAAATGTGAAACCATATCCTCCACCCCTCTATTTCATGGCAAAATTGTCTTTCACAAAACTGGTCCCTGGATGCCAAAAAGGTTGGGGACTACTGATATAGAGTATATATAATCAAAGTACAGAAATTACCACACTCTTTTCTTCCTCTAGAATATACTGAATGTTTCCTAAGAAAAGTTGAACACTCATGGTTAGTTGGCTGCTCTCTAGCACATCTTGCTTTCAGCTCTCACTGGTTGAATTTTACACTCCAGGGGTCAGTATGTTTTCCAAATCTGCTTATGCCAGTTACGTTTATTACTCTAATTTCATAATTTAATTAAACATTATATAAACTAATGAAATATGACTGCAAAAAGTAGTTGTTTTTAGGAAAATTTAGTTGTAGATCTTGAACAAATTAGATAAATATAAATCCCCTTTTCCACCAAATTACTGTCTTATTAATTGTGGGCATGAGTATTTTGAAAGATTGGGGGTGGAACTCATAAAATTCTTTTTTTGTTTTTGTTTTTTTGCTCTTGTTGCCCAGGTTGGAGTGCAATGGCATGGTCTCGGCTCACCACAACCTCCGCCTCCTGGGTTCAAGTGATTCTCCTGCCTCACCCTACCGAATAGCTGGGATTACAGGCATGCGCCACCTCGCCTGGCTAATTTTTTGTATTTTTAGTAGAGACAGAGTGTTTCCATGTTGGTCAGGCTGGTCTCAAACTCCCGACCTCAGGTGATCCACCCACCTCGGCCTCCCAAAGTGCTGGAATTACAGGTGTGAGCTGTGGCACCTGGCCTCATAAAATTCTTAAATGTTCTGTATACTAAGTTGTCATACAGTTGCCTAGATTCTTGTTCCATTTAAAGAAACTGAAATTTGAAATCACAAGTGTGGATTATGGATATGATGGGTTATGGATATGATATATCAGTAATGAATATGCAAGAGAGAACATTTGAAACAGTAGAAATGTACTTAAAGAAGAGACCTTGGTTTTTTACCATAATATTGGCAGGTGACATGTATTTGTTTTAAGTAAAAATCAAATATTTCAGTTACATTTTTAAAATTACCTAATATACTGTACTTTTTCATGTAACCAGTAAGCCCTGAATCCTATTTGTGTTAGGTAAGTTTTTACCAATCCCAGAAGGAGGTTGAGGACAAGCTTTTATATGCTTAGGCTGAAGAAAACCTTTCTGCAAAGAAGTAATGATCTGATCCTTCTATAAAGGGCCAGATAGTAAATATTTTAGAGTTTGCAGGCTGAAGTAGAATCAAGGGATTTGTAGGTTCTGATATAACAAGAGAAGAACAAATTTTGAGAAATTTCTTATTGATTAAATTCAAAATAATAAACACAATTTTTTGAAATACAGGTATACTAATGAGAAGAATGGAATTCTTTTTGGAGTGATAACATTTTGCTTAATTGGGGTTCAGAGTTAGTGCTTCCTATTCAATAATCATCAAAATTGATTGCAAGTATTCATCTATTAATGCAGATCTGTAATGAGATTTTATATATTTCATCTTTGACACGTCTTCACACATACATGTCAAATGATACCAGCCCATAAACGTATGATTTTAATTAATAACTCAGGAAGCATTTACAGAATTAGATTTTTCTTATAACATTTACCTTTTAGTATATTATTCGTTGCTGCTTAATTACTTCCAATCGAAGGTTAGACAGAAGCTCCACAATTGCGGTTAAATAGACTTTGAAATATAGAAATTTCCTTGTACATTAAGGTCCTAAAAATTATTCTGGAAATGTAGTTTGAGCTAAGAAACTGTATCCACTGCAAATTTGTTTGGGAATGGAGATCTCACTTCTTGTTTTAACTTTTGATAGCATGTAAAGTGTATAAAGCAGCTCAATGTTGCTTATGATTCAAAAGTTGGTTGTCTAAATAACAGCAGTTTAAGTTTCATATATAAGTACTGTTCTGTCCTGTAATTTTAAGTTGGATTTACTATTATAAAATCTACAGCAAAAGCTAATTCTCAAAGCCATTTATTGTTTGATCATAGTATCTGAAAGCAGTCTTATTGTTGTGAAAAATTTCAATCTCAGCTCCAAGCTGAAAAGGAAAAAAAAAAAAACAGCATGATAAAACTTTAGTACAGCTCAGCCATCAAACTGCTGTGTGCCTGGGCAAGTCAGGTTATTCAGCTTCTGTTTCTGACAATGGTTAAGCCCATGACAGTGAATGAAATTTACCATTAACATGGTTGGTTTAATAATTCATGATAAATTCAGATATTTTTCGTTGAATAATTTCATTCAGAATTCAGAATTCATGAAAACATGAATAACCAACTTACATCTTCACAAGTTCTGTAAATTACCCAACTAAACCTTTTTCTGCTTCACACATATTTTTACCATTATCAATGATAACATATCTGAGATTCCACTTTAGGTTATATGGAATTAATACTTTTTCAACTTCTTGTTTGTAGTTGTTCAACACAGACTATTAATAGAAGCTCATTCTTCAGTTGTTTTAAACTTGGCACTGACTCCTTGAATAAACAACAGTATTGTAACATCTATCAAACTTATCAAAAGAGATGGAAATCTACTTAACCTCAATTGCCTTGTTTTTTTTAAAAAAAACAGATTATTGATCTTGCTCCTAATATTTTCAACTGTTAGAGCAAATGGTTTTGTCAAAAGGCTAATACTCTTTTTTTTTTTTTAATTATTATTATTATTTTTTTGAGACAGAGTCTCGCTCTGTCGCCCAGGCTGGAGTGCAGTGGCCGGATCCCAGCTCACTGCAAGCTCCACCTCCTGGGTTTACGCCATTCTCCTGCCTCAGCCTCCCGAGTAGCTGGGACTACAGGCGCCCGCCACCTCGCCCGGCTAATTTTTTGTATTTTTAGTAGAGACGGGGTTTCACCGTGTTAGCCAGGATGGTCTCGACCTCCTGATCTCGTGATCCGCCCGTCTCGGCCTCCCAAAGTGCTGGGATTACAGACTTGAGCCACCGCGCCCGGCCCTAATTATCTTACATTAAATTAAAAAAATTTTTTTTGTTAGCCGTCTGGAGAAAGCCTAGAGAAAGGCTAATTAATATTCTTAAACAAGTTTATTTTCTCTGGATACTTTTCTTCAGCTTCTTCATGATTTAATTAACTTATCACTAGAATATTACTTTTCTTGCTTTGCTAACAAATGAGCTACTTAGAAACTTCCCCCTTTAGAAACATACTTTCTATTCCTTACCTTCCCTCCTTGCTGTGATGAAATATTCTACTTTAAATTTTCAAATTTTTCTGACCATTGCTTTCCTGTGAATCGGAAATACTGTGATCAGTCCTTAGTTTGGTAACATTGATGTATTTTGAATTCTTTTAGCACAGATAGACAGTTGACTCCTTGAACAACACAGTTTCAAACTGCACAGGTCCAATTATATGAGGATTTTTTTTCAATAAATACAATCAGCAGTTTATACATCTGCAACCAAACATGGATCAAAAATATGTTATTTGAGGAAACCCCCAGATACAGAACAGTGAAATTTTTGTGTCCTCTGGGCCACTGTGGGACTTGAGTATGCATAGATTTTAGTATCCACAGTTGGTCCACAGATACCAAGGGATGACTAGAATCATTGCATAATAAAACGTTTTCCTATCTTGTCTTAATAAAACAATGCATACCCTCCACTGTGCCTTAAAAGCATGACATTCAGGCTGGGTGTGGTGGCTCACACTTATAATCCCAGCACTTTTGGAGGCCAGGGTGGGAGGATTGCTTGAGCCCAGGAGTTCAAGACCAGCCTAGGCAACATAGTGAAAGTCCATCTCTAGTTTTTAAAAAATATAAAATTAGGCCGGGCGCGGTGGTTCAAGCCTGTAATCCCAGCACTTTGGGAGGCCGAGACGGGCGGATCATGAGGTCAGGAGATTGAGACCATCCTGGCTAACACAGTGAAACCCCGTCTCTACTAAAAAAATACAAAAAACTAGCTGGGCGAGGTGGCAGGCGCCTGTAGTCCCAGCTACTCGGGAGGCTGAGGCAGGAGAATGGCGTGAACCCAGGAGGCGGAGCTTGCAGTGAGCTGAGATTGCACCACTGCACTCCAGCCTGGGCGACAGAGCGAGACTCCGTCTCAAAAAAAAAAAAAAATTAAATAAAAAACATGACATTCAAAGTGCATTTGTTTTTGACATGATAGTTATGCACTAATAACTAATGATAGTTATGTACTAATAACATGTCAAAATAACTACTTTTAGTTACTGATAACAGTTATGCATTAATAAAAAAATAAAATGTCACAGTGTGACAATATACATGTGTGGCACCAAACTTGCTGTTGAGTTATAACTTTGTCACTGTGATTTGTGCTATACTGAGCAGCAGTGGAAAGCTATATAAGCCACTCCACTCTGCCAGCCAGTACAGTGGCTGATTACTAATTATGGATAACCAGAACACATCAAAAAGCAGTTCAACAAGGATCAGAATAATAATATATAAGTACCATTTATTAAGTAGTTTTGTGTCAGGCACTGTGTCAGACTGTATAATGTACATTATTTAATGTAACCTTCGAAAGATAGAGAGGGAAGATCCCTTGAGTCTAGGAGGTCGAAGTTGCAGTTAGCTGTGATTGCACCACTGTACTCTAGCCTGAGTGATGGAGTGAAATCCTGTTTCAGAAAACAAAACAGGCCTAGTGCGGTGGCTCATGCCTGTAAATCCCAGCACTTTGGGAGGCTGAGGCTGAGGTCAGGAGTTTGAGACCAGCCTGGCCAACATGGTGAAACCGCATCTCTACTAAAAATACAGAAATTAGCTGTCGTGGTGGTGCACGCTTATAATCCCAGCTACTCGGGAGGCTGAGGCAGGAGAATCGCTTGAACCCGGGAGGCAGAGGTTGCAGTGAGCCGAGATCATGCCACTCTACTCCAGCCTGGATGAGAGTGAGACTCCATCTCAGAAAAAAACAAAACAAAACAAATGAAAACCACAAAAGGTTGTCTGAAGCCAGCCACAGACAATAGGAAATGAGTGAGTGCAGCTACATTCTTTATGGATGCAGAAGTTCGAATTTCATATAATTTTTATATTTCACTAAATATATGTTATATATAATATATAACATATATTACATAATGTAAATATGTGTATACATATATTTGTATGGGAGGTGTCTTTTTTGTTATTTTGTATGGGAGGTGTCTTTTTTGTTATTGAATTGTAAGAGTTCTTTATCTGTTCTGATAACTAGACACTTATCAGATATGTGATATCTGATTAACACATAGTTTCTTGCATCCCATAGGTTGTCTTTCAAAATTTTGATGAATTCCAATTTGTCAGTTTTTTTGTTGCTTATGATTTTTAGTGCAATATCTAAGAATCCATTTTCAAATTCAGTGTTATGAAGATTTACCTATGTTTTCTTCTAATAATTTTATAGTTTTAGAACAAGCGCGTTGTCTCATGCCTGTAATCCTAGCACTTTGAGAGGCTGAGACAGACGGATTGCCTGAGCCCAGGATTTCAAGATCAGCTTGGGCAAGATGATGCCCATCCCTACTCAAATACAAAAAATTAGCCTATGGCGTGTGCCTGTTCAGCTACTCGGGAAGTTGAGGTAGGAGGATTACTTGAACCGTGGAGGCAGAGATTGCAGTGAGCCGAGACTGCATCACTGCACTCCAGCCTAAGCCACAGAGTGAAACTCTTGTTTCCAAAAAAAAAAAAGAATAATAATAATTTTATAGTTGCAGCTTTTTAAGTTTTTAATCCACTTTGATTTTTTTTTGTTTTGTTTTTTCGACAGGGTCTTGCTCTGTGGTGCAGGCTGGAGTGTAGTGGCACAGTCTTGGCTCACTGCAGCCTTGACCTCCTGGGCTCAAGCTGTCCTCCCACCTCAGCCTCCCAAGTAGCTGGGATCGCAGGCTTGTGCCACCACATCTGGCTAATTTTTGTGTTTTTTTCTAGAGATGGGGTTTCACTGTTATTACCTAGGCTTGTCTTGAACTCCTGGACTCAAGTAATCCATGCCCACCTTGGCCTCCCAAAGTGCTGGGATTACAGGCGTGAGCCATCACTTTCAGACCCAAGTTAATTTTTATATGTGGTATGAGGTAAGGGTTCATTCTTTTGCATGTGGATATCCAGTTGTCCCAGTGCCATTTGTTGAAGAGCCTGTTCTTTCCCCATTGAATGTTGTCTTAGCACTCTTCCCAAAAAGTAGTTGACAGTAGGGCATAGTGGCTCATGCTTATAATCCAAGAGCTTTGGAAGGCCCAGATGGCAAGATTGCTTGAAGCCAGTATTTCATCACCAGCTGGCCATGGTGGTGTATGCCTCTGGGGAGAGTGAGGCAGGAGGATCACTTGAGCTCAGGAGGTGAAGGCTACAGTGAGCTCTGATTGTGCTACTGCACTCCAGCCTGGGTGACAGAATGAGACACTGTCTCTAAAAAATAAAATAATAAAAATCAGTTGACTATAGATGTGTGGATTTATTTCTCGACTCATTTAAAACCATTCCATTGATGTATGTATCACTTATTATACCATTACCACACAGCTTTGATTACCGGTGTTTTGCAGTAAGTTTTGAAATCAGGAAATATGAGTTCTCCAACTTTGTTTTTCCTTTTCAGGATTGTTTTGGCCATTCGGAGTCCCTTGCCATTCCATATAAATTTTAGGGTCAGCTTTTTAATTTCTTCTTTTTTTCTTTTTTTTGAGACGGAGTCTTGCTCTGTTTCCCAGGCTGGAGTGCAGTGGCACAATCTTGGCTCACTGCCACCTGCATCTCCCAGGTTCAAGCAGTTCTCCTGCTTCAGCCTCCTGAGTAGCTAGGATTACAGGCACACACTATCACGCCCAACTACATTTTGTATTTTTAGTAGAGATGGGGTTTCACCATGTTGGCCAGGCTGGTCTCGAACTCCTGACCCCCAAGTGATCCGCCAGCCTCGGCCTCCCAAAGTGCTGGGATTACAGACATGAAAGCTTTTTTATTTCTGGGAAAAAAAAGAAAAAGACATAGGATGTCTTTCCATTTATTTGGGATCTCCTTATTCTTGAAGGTAGATTTTCTCTGATCTATTTTCATTGAGACCTTGGGCCTTAGAGAGCCACAATTTCATGAGAGACTTTTTCTCCTGAGCCCTTCCTACCCTTCTCCTATTTCCTGTCTTCTTTCCTCCCTTGTTATTCAAAAGTCTTAACAAATGCTCCTGGGCCCAATACAGAGGTCAGCTTTAGCTTTGGTTCACTTTTTGCTTTCTTGCCATTGGTAGTTTTTCCTGCTCCCTTGAGAACTTAGCTAAGCTTTTCAAAGGATGTTTACATTTATCCAACATTTCTAGATTTTGGTAGCTGGAGAATTTTAATAATTTTCTAGTTTGCTGTATTACTAGATTAGAAAAAGATAGAGCTGGGTGTAGTGGCACATGCCTGTAATCCCAACTACTCGGTAGGCTGAAGTGGGAGAATTGCTTGAGGCTGGGAGTTAGAGACCAACCTGGGTAACATAGTGAGACCTATCTCAAAAAAAAAAAAAAAAAAAAGTAAGACTTCAGGGCTTAGTGGCTCTGTAATCCCAGCACTTTGGGAGGCTGAGGCAGGTGGATCTCGAGGTCAGGAGTTCAAGACAAGCCTGGCCAAGATTGTGAAATCCCATCTCTACTAAAAATACAAAAATTAGCTGGGCAGAGTGGCAGGCGCCTGTAATCCCAGCTACTCTGGAGGCTGAAGCAGGAGAATCACTTGAACCCGGGTGGCAGAGGTTGCAATGAGCCGAGATCTACCACTGCACTCCAGCCTGGGCGATAGAGTGAGACTCCGTCTCAAAAAAAAAAAAGACAGTGTTTTTTAAAGATGCAGTTTAGTATAGAGAAATATTGAGTGTCAGGCAAAGTATTAATTACTTTGTACGTATTCTCTTTTTCTTCTTTTTTTAAAAACGAGACAGGGTGCCCAGGCTAAACCCTGACTCTTGGGCTCAAGTGATCCTGCCTTAGCCTCTGGAGTAGCTGGGGACTATAGGCACATGCCACTGTGCCTGGCTACATATTCACTTATAAAACTCTATTTTTAAATGATAGCTCCTCTTTACAAAATAGATCAGGAGAGCGATTTTCCTGTCTGCTTCCTGAGGAAGTAAAAAAGTAGAAACGTGGTGAGTAGCAAGATCAGTAGTTGCCGTAGTAAGCATGGGACTTCCTATGAATGGCTCTGTTAACAGTTGGGGATGGTACTATTGTTTGATTTGTGGACTCTGTTTGATTTGTGAAAAAGATTTTATTTCCCGTCTTTGGGGTAGGAGGGTCTGCCATATCCACAAATTGGCTCTTCCCATTTGTTTTATTCATTTAGTTAGACCATGATTGGAAAGCCTCACTGGCTGTGTACATTGCACCATCCTTAGGAGTATATGACAGCTATGGTACATTTCAAACAGGGCTTTAAAACTTTTCATTCAGTTCCTTTTGGATAAAGCTCTTTTCCTCATGTGGTTGTTGACATACATGAATTATAGGCTTTGTTTAGCTAGTGGGTAAGAGCAGATTTTGAAATCATATACACCTGGGTTTGAGTCTCAGTCTTGCCATGTACCAGTTGTTTGTAGACAAGTTATTTATTAATAACTACTCTGTGCCATAGTTTCTTCATTGGTAGTATCTTCAAAATGAAGTGTCTATTTCCTGTGCTGTTTTGAAGGTAACCTTGAATAATATACATTGTACAGTTCGATACAGTGTCTGACACATATTTAATATATAATACCTATTTTTATTCTGATCCTTGTTGAGCTGCTGCTTTTTGATGTGTTGATTATCTATAATTGGTAATCAGCTATTGTACTGACATCTTCCAAGATTTGACTAAGTTGATTGTCTCAAATTTCCAAGCAGAAAAAGTACCCAGAAAACAGAAATTAAGCAGTTATTAAGTAATTGAATAGCAATGATCTTTATTACTTGTGCTTAATAAGAAATATGGGTCATGTCTGCCTGAGCCTTTATTTAATGCATTTTAAAATTTGCTGAGTTTTTTCCTCCCTTTAAACTTTATTATCAAGTTCAGTAATAAGTTAAACTAAAAAGAAACTGATGCCTTAGAATAAAGAAAGATTCAAATTAATAGGATATATAATGGCCTTTCGTGGTGGTGGAATTTCTGTGTATTTTGAACTAGGGGAAAGACTTAAAGGAAGATTGCCTACAGTGTTCTAGACACTCTGCTAGGCTGTGTGGATATTATTAAGACACAGTCCTTACCCTCAAGGATCTTTTTATTTTTATCTTTTAAAGACAGGATCTCACCCTGCCACCTAGGCTGGAGTGCAGTAGCAAAATCATAGTTCACTGCAACCTCCACTCACCCTCAAGGATCTTACTGTTAGTTGGGGGAGGCCATAAACAGTTAAAGTAGTTTGCAACAGAGTTAAGGATTGACTCTACGGCTAAGGAAAAGAAAGTAATTGGGACAACTAGGATTTCTAGCTTGGCAAGGGGGTAGATCTGGGTTGGCAAACTACAACCCAATGCCAGTTTTTGCATAGCCCACCAACTATGAATGTTTCTTACATCTTTGAGTGGTTGGAAAAAAAATCAAAAAAAGAGCTAGGCACAGTGGCACACACCTGTAATCCCAGCACTTTGGGAGGCCGAGAGGGCATGAGGTCAGGAGATCGAGATCATCTTGGCTAACACGGTGAAACCCCATCTCTACTAAAAAATACAAAAAATTAGCCGGGCATGGTGGTGGGTGCCTGTAGTCCCAGCTCCTCGGGAGGCTGAGGCAGGAGAATGGCGTGAACCTGGGAGGCGGAGCTTGCAGTGAGCCGAGATTGTGCCACTGCATTCCAGCCTGGGCTACAGAGTGAGACTCTGTCTCAAAAAAAAAAAAAAAAACCCAAAAGAAGAATACTATTTTGTAACATGGAAATTATATAAAATTAACATTTAAAGGTTCATAAATAAAGTTTTATTAGAATATAGCTATGCTGAAACTATGTATCTATGACTGCTTTTTTGCCACAACAGCAGAGATGAGTAATTGTGACAAAGGCTGTTTGGCCTACAGAGCCAAACATTTACTGGGTGGCTTTTTACAGAAAAAGTTTGCTAACTCAATGAGTAGGTGGTAATTTTTATCCATTGAAATAAGCAATTAAGGAAGAAGAGATATGGAAGAAGATAACATTTCTGTGAGTGTTGATTATTTGAATCAGAGGTGCTTGTGAATATGCAGGTTTAGAAGGCAAGGGAATTTATAGGTTTGGAGTTTGGAAAGAGCCTGAGGCTGGAAATGGATGTGGGAAGAAAGGAGGAGTTCAAGAAGACTGGATGGAAGAGTGCTTTTTAGCACTGCCTGCACATTGGAATCACCTGGAGTGCTTAAAACCAAACATCCAGACGGACATTTCCAGGAACTCAGCCCCAATCCCCTCTTTTCCAAGATTATGATGCACCTGAGCTGTACTTGGGCACCAGGATTTTTTGAAAGCTCCCCCAGCAATTCTGATGTGCAGCCACTGGTACAGAGTGAGAAGATTGGAAGATGGAACACCGGGAACACCAACATTTAAGGGATAGTTCTAGGTACTTCTGCTGAGGAAAAGAAATTCTGAGGGAGTGATGATGGGAATTTTAGGGTGGTCAGATCCTGTAATTTGAGATCATCGGTGACTGATGAATCAAGAGCAGTTTCTATAGAGGCCAGGTGAGGGTGTTATGTCAAAGGCCCCTGGTTTGAGGTGGAAGAGTATGAACTATTGAGAATATTGACAAGGAGGAAAGGGGGGGGGGAATAATGGCTGGGATGGGAGGCATTGGGAATGTAGTTTGTTCTAGAGAGGTTTTTTAAAGATGTTAAAGCCTTGAGCCTATTTATGTGCTGAGGGAGTTGAGTACTCAGAAAGAAAACCTGGAATGGCAGTATCAGATGCCACCATTCAGTTTTCATGATGGAGTGAAGGGCTAGATTTTGAATAGTTCTTGGAATAATCTTAATATTGTAACCTTTTTGGAACTGTTTGCTTAATGTGCTTTCTTCATTTAGGTGCATTACATTGTACCTGGAAAGAAAAATGGACCCAGACATTGAGAAGCAAAGCCAACAACTGTGCTTTGCTTGCCCAGTTATTGTCATTCTGTCTGGGACATTGGTCTCATCTCTGAAAGCAGGAGGGCAAACTGAATGGGCTCTGTAGTCTCCTCTAAAAGTTTTTAAACTATTAATAGTATAACTTTGATTTAACAAATGAGGAAGCTGAGCTTATGAAATGTCTGTGAAGCCCGTTGTCTGATCTTTTATTTCCTTAGTACCTGGGAATATGCTTTTTTTTTTTTTTTGAAGAACACCAACAGTTGTTCGCCCTTCCTTGAATTTGTGTACACTGTATATACAAAGTATAGCAATTTAGCCTGCCATTAGAACATGTCTTCAGGAGCAAAATCTAGTATAAAGTCTTACTTTAATATTTTCTTTATTATGTATAAATAATAGATGGCTGTTATGGAATACTTGGATATACAGAAGTCTAGAATTTTTAACATTTTGGCTTATTTATTGGGACTTCCCCCCTCCCCCCCAGTGGTTCTTGTTTCTCCATCAGTGTGAATGTACACTCCATTCAGTGTGAATGTGAATGTTAATTTATGTGCCAGCTGGATTCTACAGGAAGCAGACACAGATGGGATTGGAGGGCAAAGGGCTTATTAGAGGAGTAATGCCTGTGAAGAAAAGGGGAAGGGAACATGTTTGGGTATGGAGAGCCATCAGACTGCAGTGCACACCTGACAAAGTCTCTGCCTACCCAGGTTGTCTGATAGAGGAATACCACAAGGGGTAGAAATGACTAGGCTCTTGTACTACCACTTCACACAGTCATTGACTAAAGGTAGGTCTTTGATCAATGTAGAGGTTTTCAGCCTTGGCATGGTTAACATATAGGACCAGATACGTTGTTACAGGGGGCTGTCCTGTGATTTGTAAGATGCTTAGCAGCATCCTAGGCCTCTGTCCCCTAGATGCCAGTAGCACAGCCTCCCTGCTATTAATTGTGACAGTCAAAAGTATCTTTAGACACTGCCATATGTTCCCTAGGAAGGGCCTGATGGTGTATAAACAACCCTGTGGTGGCATAGTCCAAGTTGTGGGACAGAGAGGAGTGTTCCATACTACCCTTACATGAAAGACCTGTGAGCTGTTCAGAAATCTGAACTATTTAAGATGGAGCTTTGTTCTGTGACTCCTGGAATTTTAAGGATCTCTGTGAAACATCTTGTTAGAATATACTCCACTCTCTAAAACAATCCGTAGTGTTTAAATAGGACTGTTTTATTGATTGATTGATTGATTGAGATGGAGTCTCACTCTGTTGCCCAGGCTGGAGTATACTGGCACAATCTCGGCTCACTGCAACCTCCCCCTCTTGGGTTCAAGCGATTCTCCTGCCTCAGCCTCCCAAGTAACTGGGATTACAGGCACCCACCACCGTGCCTGGCTAATTTTTGTATTTTTAGTAGATACAGGGTTTTGGCCAGGCTGGTCTCGAACTCCTGACTTCTCAGGTGATCCGCCTGCCTCTGCCTCCTAGAGTGCTGGGATTGCAGGCGTGAGTCACTGCACCTGGCCTTATTTTTCTTTTTGAGATGGAGTCTCACTTTATCGCCTGAACTGGAGTGCAGTGGCGCAATCTGGGCTCACTGCAGCCACCACCTCCCGGGTTCAAACGATTCTCCTGCCTCAGCCTCCCGAACAGCTGAGATTACAGATGCGTGCCACTATGCCCGGCTAATTTTTGTATTTTTAGTAGATACAGGGTTTTAGCATGTTGGCCAGGCTGGTCTCAAACTCCTGACCTCAAGTGATTCACCCACCTTGGCTTCCCAAAGTGCTGGGATTACAGGCGTGAGCCACCATGCCTGGCTATTTTCTTTTGAGACTGTGTCTCACTCTGTTTCCAGGCTGGAGTGCAGTGGCACAATCTCAGCTTACTGCAAACTCCACCTCCTGGGCTCAAGCAATCCTCCCACCTCAGCCTCCCAAGTAGCTGGGATTATAGGCGTGTGCCACCCTGCCTGTCTGCTTTTTGTGGAGATGGGATTTTGCATGTTGCCTAGGCTGATCTTGCATTCCTAAGCTAAAACAATCTGCTCAGGGATGTTGTATATTTCTAAAGGTATTTTTCCTTTGGTTGCAGGTGACACAACCAAAAAAAAAAAAAAAATATTTATGGAATTCCAGTGAGTGGTAATGGATGATGCAGTTCAAATAACTAAGGTAAGAGAAAACCAGAACTGTGAGTAGGCTTTTGCCAGTCAAGTAGTATCCTTAAATAAAGGATATTCTTTCCTGCTTCATTTTGTTTCTAAGCTGTAAGAGTAGCTTATTTTATTATGATTACAAACATTGTAATTATCCTTTAAGATACTTCTTAACCTGATTGTGAATCAGAATCACTTAAAGAGCTTTTTTTTTGAAAAAAGGCTGGGCAATGTGGCTCACGCCTGTAATCCCAGCACTTTGGGAGGCCGAGGTGGGCAGATCACTTGAGGTCAGGAGTTCACGACCAGCCTGGCCAACATGGTGAAACCCCATCTCTTCCAAAAATACAAAAATAGCCAGGTGTGGTGTCATGTGCCTATAATCCCAGCTACTTGGGAGGCTGAGGCAGGAGGATTCCTTGAACCCAGGAGACAAAGATTGCAGTGAACTGAGATCGCACACTACATTCCATTCTGGGCACCAAAGAATGAAACTCTGTCTCAAAAAAAAAAAAGCCAAAGTCAGTGCCCTACCAGCCAGCCTTTGTTGAATTAAAGCTTCTTGAGTAGAGCACAGATGATCTCCAAGGTTTTTAAATGGGAATGTAAACCAACTCTACAGTTTTAGAAAACTGTTCGGCAATATCTGTGAAACATGCACCTATCTAATAACCCAGGAATTTCAATTCTAGGTGTTCACCTTTGAGAAATGAAAAATATATGTCTACACAAAAGTACACATACAGATATTCACTGCAGCTCTATGTATTGTAGCCAGAAAAAAATGGAACCTAATCAGGTGTCCAAAAACAGGAGAATGGTTAAATAAATTGTGATGTATGGCTGGGCGTGGTGGCTTACACCTGTAATCTAAGGACTTTGGGAGGCTAAGGTGGGCAGATCAGTTGAGGTCAGGAGTTCGAGACCAGCCTGGCCAACATGGTGAAACCCCATCTCTACTAAAATTACAAAAATTAGCTGGGTGTGATGGTGCACGCCTGTAATCCCAGCTACTCGGGAGGCTGAGACAGGAGAATGGCTTGAACCTAGGAGGCAGAAATTGCAGTGAGGTGAGATCACACCCCTGCACTCCATCCAGTCTGGGCAACAGGGCGAGACTGTGTCTCAGAAAAAAAGATTGATATACACTATTGATAAAATGGAATTTTATTCAGTAATAGAAAGAAACAAACTACCAGTACACACAACAACATGAGGTTGGGTGAAAGAAACCAGATGGACAAGAAAAAGTAGATATAGCAGAATTACGGGGAAAAACTAAACTACAATGATAAAGGTCAGATCCTTTCCTCTGACAGGAGGTAGGAGGTTGTGACTGGAAAGAGGTATGAGAGAGCCTCTGCAGCACTGAAAAGGTCTTTTGTTTTGTTTTGTTTTTTGAGACGGAGTCTTGCTATGTGTCACCAGGCTGGAGTGCAGTGGCGCGATCTCGGCTCACTGCAACCTCCGCTTCCTGAGTTCAAGTGATTCTCTTGCCTCAGCTTCCTAAGTAGCTGGGATTACAGGTGTATGCTACCATGCCCAGCTAATTTTTGTATTTTTATTAGAGACGGGGTTTCAACATGTTGGCCGGGATGGTCTCAATTGCCTGACCTCATGTTCCGCCTGCCTCTGCCTCCTAAAGTGCTGGGATTATAGGCGTGAGCCACCGCGCCTGGCCTGAAAAGGTTTTACATCTTAATGTGTTCATATACATACTTTTCTCCTGGTAAAATATATATGACATTAAATTTATCATTTTAACTACTTTTAAAGTGTACAATTCATTGGCATTAAGTACATTCCTGTTGTGCAGCCATCACCACCATCCATCTCCAGAACTTTTTCATCTCCTGCAACTGAAACTCCATATCCATTAAACACTAACTCCCCATTTCCTCTTCCCCTAGCTGCTGGCAACCATTCTACCTTCTGTCTCTATGAATTTGACTATAATAGTTACCTCGTGTAAGTGGAATCATATTTGTCATTTGGCGTCTGGTTTATTTCACAAAGGCATCCTGTTTATTTCACATAGGATGACCTTGTTTTCAAGTCATCCATGTTGTTGCATGTATTAGAATTTCCATTTTATGGTTGAATAATATTCTGTTGTATGTTTATACCACATTATATGTATCCATTCATTCATTGATGGATACTTGGGGTGCTTCCACCTTTTGGCTGTTGTGACTAATGGTGCTATCTATGAACATGGGTGTAGGCTGGGTGCGGTGGCTCACGCCTGTAATCCCAGCACTGTGGGAGGCCGAGGCAGGCGGATCACCTGAGGTTAGGAGTTCAAGACCAGCTTGGACAACATGGCGAAATCCCATCTCTACCAAAAATACAAAAATTAGCCAGGTATGGTGGCGCTTTCCTGTAATTCCCAGCTACCTGGGAGGCTGAGGCAGGAGAATCGCTTGAACCTAGGAAGTGGAGGTTGCAGTGAGCCCAGATGGTGCCACTGCCCTCCAGCCTGGGTGACAGAGTGAGACTGTCTCCATTGAAAAACAAAACAAAACACATGGATGTTCAAACATCTGTTCCAGTCCCTGCTTTTAGTTCTTTTGAGTATATTCTTAGAAGTAAAATTACTGGATCATATGGTAGCTCCATGTTTAATTTTTTGAGGAATCACGATGCTGTTTTTCACAGTACTACATCATTTTATATTCCCACCAGCAATGCACAAGGGCTTCAGTTTCTTTACATTCTGCTTTTTGGTGACCTCCATAATTCTAAATTATATGTATACGCTATTTCTTCTTAATTCTTTTATTAATAAAAAAGACAACATAATTTTTTGCCTCTCCAGTGTGAAAAATGGGAATTTACCTTACACTATCCCCCTATTTAATATTTGTATTATTTCCTATTCTGCTGCTGTTTATTAGTTTCCTCAGACTTCTGTTACAAAACTCCACAAACTGGGTGGCTTAAACAATAGAAATTTATTGTCTCAGAGTTTTGGAGGCTAGGGAAGTCCTGAGGGCTGTGAGGGAGAATCTGTTCTGTGATTTTCTTCTAGCTTCTGGTAGCCTCAGGCATCCCTTACCTTGTAGATGGCATTCTCTCTGTATCTTCAGATTATTTTCCCTCTGTGCATATCTGTCTCTTGTGTCCAAATTTCCTTTTTCAAAATAAGTGTGCCAGTCATTGGACTAGGGACCATCCTAATGAGCTCATCTCAACTTGATCATCTGCAAAGATCCTCTTTCTAAATAAGTTCACATTCACAGGAACTGAGTAGGGGGTTATGATTTTAACATCTTCTAGGGGACACAGTTCAACCTGGGTGACAGAGCAAGTCTCTGTCTCAAAAAAAACAAAACAAAAAACCAATTAAACTCATAAAGTGATTATATTTCTAACTTTCGGAAGTACTCTTGAACCTCCTTTTTTAGGTTAATTTTCAGCACTCTTTCCTTCTTTCTTCCTCTCCTTTTTCCTTTTCTTTTTTCTTTCTTTTTTTTTTTAATTTTTATTTTTTTGAGACAGTCTTGCTCTGTCACTCAGGCTAGAGCACAGTGGCGTGATCTTGGCTCACTGCAACCTCTGCCTCCCAGGCTCAAGTGATTTTCCTGCTTCAGCCTCCCAAGTAGCTGGGATTACAGGCATCTGCCACCATGCCTGGCTAATTTTTGTATTTTTAATAGAGACAGGGTTTCACCTTGTTAGCCAAGCTGGTCTCAAACTTCTGGCCTCAAGTGATCCGCCCGCCTTGGCCTCCCAGAGTGCTGGGATTATAGGCATACGCCGCCATGCCTGGCTAATTTTTGTATTTTTAGTAGAGACAGGGTTTCACCATGTCGGCCAGGATGGTCTCGATCTCCTGACCTGGTGATCCACCCGCCTCAGCCTCCCAAAGTGCTGGGATTACAGTCGTGAGCCACCGCGCCCTCTTAGTATTTGCATTATTATAGCGAAGTAAATATTGTTCACTGTCAGGCCAAGCAGCATTTTCTGGGTTTTTATTTCTTTCTCTATAGGTTCAATGTCATAGACCCTGGGCTATTCAAACGAGAAAATGAAGAAAAAGTGAATTCTGTTTCTGAAACTGTCAGTTGCTTCCAATCATGTCTTTATATTTTATATTTGAACTGTAACTTTGTCATAAAATTTTGTCCCTGGAGTTTCTCATTTTCTTGTCTATTTGCCTGTTATTATAGTTTCACTTTTCCCCAAGATCTCAATCATACACTCTAGCCTGTCAAGGCTAGTTTAGACCATACACTGTGGCCCAAATTTAGGCTAGTCATACACTCCACTCCAAGATCAGTTTACACTAACTGTTTTTTAGGCTATCCACACAGTCATACTGGTATTTTCCTTACTGGTTTTTCTTTGAGGGGGATACGGGGAGGTTGGGTCCACTGATCTTGGATATCAATCTTTCTTATTATTTGTTTTTTAAATCTTACTAGAGGCTAGGGGGCACGATGGCTCATGCCTGTAAACCCAGCACTTTGGGAGGCTGAAGCGGGTGGATCGCTTGAGGCCCGGAGTTCGAGATCAGCCTGGCCAGAACAGTAAAACCCTGTCTCTACTAAAAATACAAAAATTAGCCAGGCGTAGTGGTGGGTGCCTGTAATCCCAGCTAGTTGGGAGACTGAGGCAGGGGACTTTCTTGAACCCGGGTGGTGGAGGTTGCAGAGCCGAGATCACACCATTGCGCTTCAGTTTAGGCAACAGAGTGAGACTCCGTCTCAGTCAATCAATCGATCAGTATATCTGTCTATCTTACTAGAGTTCATTCGCAAGTCACTTACTGAGAGAAGAGGTACATGGCAGATAAATTTTGACTCTTTCTGGTATCTGGTTTTTTTTTTTGTTTGTTTGTTTGTTTTGGAGATGGAGTCTCACTCTGTTCCCCAGGCTGGAGTGCAGTGGCTCGATCTCGGCTCACTGCAAGCTTTACCTCCTGGGTTCACGCCATTCTCCTGCCTCAGCCTCCTGAGCAGCTGGGACTGTAGGCACCCGTCACCATGCCCGGCTGATTTTTTGTGTTTTTAGTAGAGATGGAGTTTCACTGTGTTCAGCCAGGCTGGTCTCGGTCTCCTGACCTTGTGATCAGCCCGCCTCAGCCTCCCAAAGTGCTGGGATTACAGGCGTGAGCCACCGTGTCTAGCCTCTGGTGTCTTGTTTTTAAGACCCTCATGTTCGAATGATGGTTTGGTTGACTATAAAATTCTAGGTTGCCTATTATTTTCCCCAAAATTTTGAAGTCATTGCTTCATGGCTTCTGACATCCCTTTTTGTTCTTGAGAAATAGGAAGTTTCATATAGGAAATTAATTTTTCTTCTTTTCTGAAAGCCTTTATGTTCTATATAGTCTGGAATTCCATAGAGGTGTACTTGGTGGGCCCCTTATTAGATCTGCAGACTCATAGCTCTCCATTTTTTGGTTCTTTCTGTCAGCAGCTTTCTGATACTGAACTTCCTGGGTCGTTCATATAATGTTTTTATCTATTCTGTCCTTTTTAAAAACTCTTTGCTTTTGGTTGTTTTCCTTGAGGTTGTCATAACTTTATCTCCTAATCTTTTTTCTTTTTCTTTTTCTTTCTTTTTTTTTTTTGAGACAGGGTCTCACCCTGTGGTCCAGACTGGAGTTGAGTGGTGCCATCACAACTCACCACAGCCTCGAGCTCCCAGGCTCAAGCAATCCTCCCTCCTCAGCTTCCCAAGTAGCTGAAACTATAGGCATGCACTACTACACCCAGCTAATTTTTTAAATTTTTAGTAGTGACTGGGTCTCACTATGTTGCCCTGGCTGGTCTCAAACTCCTGAGCTCAAGTGATCCTCCTTCCTCTCGGGACTACAGGAGTATGCCACCATGCTTGGCTAATTTTTGTATTTTTTAGGAGAGACGGGGTTCTCCATGTTGCCAGGTTGGTATTGAACTCCTAGGCTCAAGTGGTCCACCTGCCTCACTCAGCCTTCCAAAGTGCTGGAATTACAGGTGTGAGCCACCACACCTGGCCTGCTGTTTTTTCTTTTACTATTTCTTAAACTAGTCTTCTCCCCACTTCCTTTTCCCATATGAACATTAGTAGTTGACCACAGCATTGGCCCTGTAATACTCTTGTTCTTCGTATTTCTTCAGTTTTATTTAGCTCCTGTCATGTGTTCACACATTCCTTTTTATTTGCTTTATATATATCCAGTCCCTTCTTTTGAACACTGTGTAGTCATTAATGAGAGTGTGGTAGGATTTTATATACTGATATTTTAGAAAATGACCACAAAGCTGTTCTTGGAGATGGGCTTTAAAGACCGGGCATGGTAGCTCATGTTTGTAATCTTAGCACTTTGGGTGGCCGAGGCAGGATGATTGCTTGAGCTCAGGAGTTCGAGACCAGCCTGGGAAACATGGAGAGATACCATCTCTACAAAAAATGTACAAATTACCCAGGCATGGTAGTACATGCCTGTGGTTCCAGCTATTCGAGAGCCTGAAGTGGGAGGATTGCTTGAGCCCAGGAGCTCGAGGCTGTGGTAAGCCATGTTTGCACCACTGCCCTCTAGCCTGAGTAACAGAACAAGACCCTGTCTCAAAGAAAGGAAAAAAAAAATTTAAGTAGTTGATTAAAAGAGGTCTTTAGGGTGGGCTTTAATTTGATGTGACTGATGTTCTTGTAAGAAAAGGAAATTTGTACACACAGACATCAAAAACAAATACACAGAGGAACGACCAGGTGAGGATATAGTAAGATGGTGGCCATCTGCAAGCCAAGGAGAGCGATCTCATAGGAAACCGGACTTGCTGACACTTTCATCTTGGACTTCTGGCCTGTAGAGCTGTGAGAAAGTAAATTTCTGTTGTTGAACCCACCGAGTCTGTAATACTTTTATGGCAGCCCTACCAAGTGAATATAGACATTTAAGAAGGCTTGGTGCGTTGCAGCATTTGATAAATTATTGTGCATTTAGTTGTATTGTGCATGTAGTGCCATTATTGAGAAGAGCAGGATGGATGGGAAGCATCGAGACAAAGTAAAATACGAGCTGGCCACTAACATATGGTATGATTTTGTGGTAGGTGAAAAAAGGCTTCCAGAAGTAGAGTGCTTATGAAAGAAAAGCTCAATAGTGTAAGAATTTTGCACCAGTTTGACTTTAACAGAGAGTGAGTTCAACAGTGAAAGGTGAGGTTGCAAATGTAGTTTGGGGACCCGTATTGGTTTCCTGGTGCTGCCCTAACAAAGTACCATAAACCTGGTGGCTAAAGACAGCAGAAATATATTGTCTGACAGTTCTGGAGGCCCAAAGTCAAGGTGTTGGCAGTGTTGGTTCCTTCTTGGGGGTGTGAATCTGTTCCATGCATCTCTCCTTAGCTTCCAAGAGCCCTATGTGTTATTTGGATTGTAAATGATCACTCAAATCCTCTGTCTTCAAATGGCATTTTCTCTGTGTCTGTTTTCACATGATTGTCTTCTTATAAGGACACCAGTCATATTGGATTAGGGGCCCACAGTACTCCAGAATGACCTCATCTTTATTTAACTAATTACATCTTCAATGACCCTATTTCCAAATAAGGTCACATCCTGTGGTACTGGAGGTTAGGACTTCATATCTTTTTGGGGGAGACATAGTTCAACCCATAACAGGGGCCAAACTATGAAGCATTTCCTAT
>NW_012115366.1:1830101-1835333 GCF_000951035.1 Colobus angolensis palliatus | reverse complement strand
AGGATGGTCTCGATCTCCTGACCTCGTGATCCGCCCGTCTCGGCCTCCCAAAGTGCTGGGATTACAGGCTTGAGCCACCGCGCCCGGCCGTATCCAGATATTTTCAAATCTATTGTTTATTCAGTGGGAAACCATTGAACACTTTGAGCAGGATGAATCTAACACTTTAGGAAGACTGCTGGGGAATGGGGTTGGAGAGATGTTAGCTGTACTGGGAGTCAGTAGAAGGCCTAGACTGGATCAGTGTTATGGAAAACCAGGATTCTGCGGCTCCCACTCAAGATATCCCAAACCCAAATCTTCAGACTGGAGACCCAAGACTGTTTTTTAAAAGCTCCCTCTCTTTCCCTGTGAGTCAGATGATTTAGCCTAGCTTGGATATAACACTGGGTGTGAGGTGATAGAGGCCTGAAATGGGTTGGTGGTTATGCAAGTAGAAAGATCAAAGAGAACCTGGGAAAAAAGACATTTCGGAAAAGTAGTATGTAAACTGGCGCTAGAGAGTCTGAGACAGTGGTGGAATCCTTAACAGAAATAAGGATGTTTAGAGAATAAATTAGGTTTAAAGGGAAGGTAATTAATTTGGTTTACAGTGTAAGGTGATAGATAGACAGTCAGCAGGTACTTGGAGAATGGTGAAGTATGTTCAGAAGTGAGATAATGGAGGTGATAATCACAACCCATCCTGAGTATGAATGAGCCTTTGTGTGGGAGAAAGGATATGGAGAGAAGAACAGAGGATCAGGAAGCCAATACTGTAGACACTCTTCCCTAGCCCCTGAAACAAATGCATTTGACTGCTCTGTCATGACACCTGAAACAAATATGACATTGCTTACTTAATTCCTTGCCATGAACTCAGTGAAGGCAGGGATGGGTCTTGGCTTTTGTGTGTATGTGTGTGTGTGTGTGTGTGTGTGTGTGTGTGTGTGTGTGTGTGTGTGTAGAGACTGGGTCTCACTGTGTTACCCAGGCAGGAGTGCCAAGGCATAATCATCGCTCACTGCAGCCTCAAATGAACCTCCTACTTCAGGCCTCCTGAGTTGCTGGGACTACAGACATGCACCACCATGTGTGGCTAATGGCCGTAACTTTTTAAAGGCCATCATCTAGCACAGTGCCTGGCTTTTCAATGGAAGTTTGTTGAATGACTGACTGACCAACCTGGAAAATGAACACATCAACTTGAGAATAAGAACTTTGTCTTTTTCTTCCTTGCATCCCCTAACATTTAATCCAATGCCTGGTCCTTAAAAGGACCCAAATAAAATTTTGATATGTGAATGGTAGAAGAAGAAAAGCTAAAATTGAGTAGTCATTGTGTCAAGAGAACCAGGAAACAGAGAAGCTTTTGAGAAATAAGTTAACCGTAACATGTCAAGTGCAAGTCAAGGAGAATGAAAACTGAGGGCAGGAATTAGATTTAATCAGGAGGTTATTTGTAGATTTGAGAACGAAGGAATTAAGAACACAATGAGGTTGTTAAGGGAGAATGAAGGAATTAAGATCATAATGAAGTCATAAAGGAGAGGTGGAAAGTAAGGAAGTGAAAGCCAAGTACATCTTAACAGGTTTAGTAGTAATGAGGAAAAGAGAAGCTCATAGAGTTAAAGCTCTAAAAATCTGTTTAGAACATCCGTGTCTATTTGTAAACAAAAGGATATGATGGCTAGAGGTGGAAAAATGGAAAGTACCAGAAGGAAATGCATAATTTTAGGGGAAAGATCTCAAATGGGATCAAGAACATGAGCAGTAGCCTTAAAAAGGATGAGGGAATCTCTTCCTCTAGTCTAAAAAGAGAGAATAGAGGCTCTGTAGAGGAGAGGTCATGTCCTCTTGTCAGCCATCTGCTCAGAGGGAGCTTGGGCTACTGTGCTAGGAACTGACACAGGAAACTGACAAAGGAAGGATGTTTTCTGCACAGCACTGAGGAGTGTGATACTCCTAAGCAGTAGTTGGCAGCCTGAGATAGGAATGGTGGAACCAGATGGTAAGGATAATCTAGGAATCAGGATGGCACTTTCTGTAGATTAGGGAGTTGTAGGCTGGGGGTGTACCTTTATTCACTCTTCTCTGATTCAGAGGTTTTATAATTTTCACTAACATCATTAAAAACAATATTGGATGCCTACTACATGTTGGTTTTTATTTTAATGTTGGAAAAACAAAAAAGTGAAAACTACTATCCTGAGGTTTCTGGTTTTATTGGGGAGATAGATCATATACATAAAAAGCAAGTTTAGCAAATGGCACATGGCATTATAGACTAAATCCCAAATCAGTAGATTAGATAAATGTCAGAGAGATCACAATTATAGCAGTACACTTTGAGGTTCTTTTCCCTGTAGCTTATGAACATTTAAATTTTGTCGCTTTTATAAGTATATGCCTATTTGAGAGGTAAGAAAAGTACCAACCACATTGCTTTAATTTGCTTTTCCTTGTTAGCAAAGATGAAGTTTTTAATTTGTTTATCATTATTATTTTACTTTTTATGAATTGCCTATTCATAGGTTTTATCCATCCTTCCATGGCTGTGTTTATACTTACTAATTTGTAAATACCTTATTTAATAAGGTTATTTAACCTTTTGCTTGTAACATTTTGCAAATGTTTTTTCTAGTTTGTTTTTTCGGGGTTTTTTGTTGATTGGTTGGTTTTGTTTGTTTGTTTTTTTGAGACACAGCATCACTCTGTCACCCAGGCTGGAATGCAGTGGCGCCATCTCTGCTCACTGCAACCTCTGCCTCCTGGGGTCCAGTGATTCTTGTGTCTCAGCCTCCCGAGTAGCTGGGATTACAGGCGCACGCCACCACGCCCAGCTAATATTTGTAATTTTAGTAGAGATGGGGTTTCACCATGTTGGCTAGGGTGGTCTCAGAGCCTACCTCAGCCTCCCAAAGTTCTGGGGTTACAGACACAGCCACCACGGCCGGCCTTTTCTAGATTTTTAATTTAAACATTTTCTTTCAGGTTTCTTATTTTATTTTTGGTTTATGATGTTTTGTTGACACACAAGAGTTTAAATGTCTTATGTATTAGAAACTATTAAATACTTCTTTTTAATATTTAGGAAGGCTGCCTCACCCTGAGAACAAACAAATATTTTCGCATGTTTTCTTCAAATTGTTTTATAGTTTATTGGTACTTATTTACATTCTATTGTATTATTTATTGTTATTTATATACGTAAAACTTTAAATCATTTGGAATTCACTTTTGGAATATTGCATGAAATAGAGAGCTAATTTACTTTTTGCTGAATAGTTCAGCAGTTTCTAGTACTGTTTACTAAATAATCTATTAAAATTTTCTATGGATTCATAAATGATTTTGTCCAGGCTGGAGTGCAGTGGCACAGTCATGGTTCACTGCAGCCTCTACCTCCACAGGCTCAGGTGATTGTCCAACCTCAGCCTCTCAAGTAGCTGGGACTACAGACGTGCCACTATACCCAACTAATTTTTGCATTTTTTTGTAGAGATGATATTTCACCATGTTGCTGAGCCTGGTCTCGAACTCCTGGGCTCAAGCAACCTGCCCACCTTGGCCTCCCTGAGTACTAGGATTACAAGGCATGAGCCACTGGGTATTTTTTTTTTATCATATTCCCAATACTTATGTATACAGACTTCCTTGTTTATAAATCTGTAACTGTACCATTGCCATATATTATTGTATTAATATAATCTCATAGTGCAAATACTTGCTCATTATTTGTTTTAAATAATGCCTAGACTACACTTACCTATTTGTATATGTGAACTTTTTTAAAAATCATTTTATTTTTTAATAATTTAAGACTCAAAAAGCTGCAGTAGTACAGGTTCCCATGTACACTTCACCTAAGGGCTTTCAGTTATAACTTTTTTTGTTTTTTTGTTTTTTTGAGATGGAGTCTCACTCTATCACCAGGCTGGAGTGCAGTGACACAATCTCAGCACACTGCAACCTTCGACTCCCTGATTCAAACGATTCTCCTGTCTCAGCTTCCCGAGTAGCTGGAATTACAGGCACGTGCCACCACACCCAGCTAATTTTTGTATTTTTAGTAGAGACAGGGTTTCACCATGTTGGCCAGGATAGTCTCAATCTCCTGACCTCATGATCTGCCTGCTTTGGCCTCCCAAAGTGCTGGGATTACAGGTGTGAGCCACTGTGCCTGGCTGAGTTATAACCTTTTACTTTTTGTTTTCCCACCACCTGAGACGAAGTCTTTCTCTTTTTTTTTTTTTTTGAGACAGAGTCTCGCTCTGTCGCCCAGGCTGGAGTCAGTGGCCGGATCTCAGCTCACTGCAAGCTCCGCCTCCCGGGTTTACGCCATTCTCCTGCCTCAGCCTCCCGAGTAGCTGGGACTACAGGTGCCCACCACCTCGCCCGGCTGGTTTTTTGTATTTTTTAGTAGAGATGGAGTTTCACCGGGTTAGCCAGGATGGTCTCGATCTCCTGACCTCGTGATCCGCCCGTCTCGGCCTCCCAAAGTGCTGGGATTACAGGCTTGAGCCACCGTGCCCGGCCGAGACGAAGTCTTTCTCTGTCATCCAGGCCGCAGTGCGGTGACATAATCTCGGCTCACTGCAACCTCTGCCTGCAGGATTCAAGCAATTTCCTGCCTCAACCTCCTAAGTAGCTGGGATTACAGGCACCCAGCACCATGCCCGGCTAATTTTTGTATTTTTAATAGAGACGGGGTTTCAACATGTTGGCCAGGCTGATCTTGAACTCCTGACCTCGGGTGATCCACCCACCTTGGTCTCCCAAAGTGCTGGGATTACAGGCATGAGCCACTGTGCCCGGTCTGTTATAGCCTTTTATATAACCATAATACATTTTCAAAACCAGGAAGTTGATACTGGTATAATATTGTTAGCTAATAATGGACCTTGTTTGGATTTTTACCAGTTTTTACATTTAAATATGTATTATGTGTATATTACTATAAAGTCTTATCAGATGTGTAAATTTGTGTAACAGTAACCACAATCAGGATATATAAGTGTTCCATCACCACAAGGAAAAATCCCTCATGCTATTCCTTTAAAACAGTTAGACCTTTCCCCAACCCTAAACTTTGGCAACCACTGATCTATTCTCCATCACTGTAATTTTGTCATTTCAAGAGTGTTATAGAGGCTGGATGCGGTGGCTCACGCCTGTAATCCCAACACTTTGGGAGGCCGAGGTGGGTGGGTTACTTGAGGTCAGGAGTTTCAGACCAGCCTGGCCAACATG
>NW_012115366.1:1816401-1829652 GCF_000951035.1 Colobus angolensis palliatus | reverse complement strand
GGTGGCTCATGCCTGTAATCCTAACACTTTGGGAGGCCGAGGTGGGAGGATCACCTTAGGTTAGGAGTTCAAGACCAGCCTGGCCAACATGGTGAAACCCCGTCTCTGCTAAAACACAAAAATGAGCCAGTCATGATGGCGGGTGCCTGTAAACCTAGCTACTCGGGAGGCTGAGACGGGAGAATCACTCGAACCCAGGAGACTGTGGTTGCAGTGAGCTGAAATCGCGCCATTGCACACCAGCCTGGGCAGCTAAGCGAGACTCCATCTCAAAAAAAAAAATTAAAAGGTTTCATTTCATTTTAGTCACAAGAAATACATTTTAAATATGCAAATCTCAAATCTATTAAATCTTTACAGACTGATTCTTTCCAAATCAGAGCATATGTATTCAGGATAATGCCAAATATCAGAGAAAACTGGAACACAGCAGCCTGTTTTTACTGATCAGATGTCGTCCCTTAAGGCTGTAATGAAAGAGCTACGTGCTTTGAAATCACCTTTTTTTGAGTCAGAGTCTCGCTTTTTTGCCCAGACTGCAACCCAGTGGCATGATCTCGGCTCACTACAACCTTCCTTTCCCGGGTTCAAGCAGTTCTCCTGCCTTGGCCTCCTGAGTTGTTGGGATTTCAAGCACCCACCATCACGCCCAGCTAATTTTTGTATTTTTAGTAGAGACGGTGTTTTGCTATGTTGGTCAGTCTGATCTCAAACTCCTGACCTCAGGTGATCTGCTTGCCTCGGCCTCCCAAAGTGCTAGGATTACAGTCATGAGCCACTGTGCCCAGCCTCTGAAATCACCTTTTCTGTAATGCTACTTTGTTCAATAAAAATGACATATTAATATCCCTTTTTAAAATACATACAATATAGTTATTAACTGTAGTCACCGTGATGAGCAATAGATCTCTTGAACTTATTCCTCCTAACTGAATTTTGTGTCCTTTGTCTAGTATTTCCCCAATTCCCCTACCCACCAACCTCTGATAACCACCATTTTACTCTCTATTTCTATGAGTTCAACTTTTTACACTCCACATGTAAGTGAGATCATGTGATATTTGTCTTTCTGTGTCTAGCTTATTTCGTTCAACATAATGTCCTCCAGGTTTATCCATGTTATCACAAACGACAGAATTTATTCTTTTTTTAAAGCTGAATAGTGTTCCATTGTGTATGTATGCTACATTTTCTTTCTCCATTCGTCCATCAATGAATGAAAAGAGGTTGATTTCATATCTTAGCTATTGTGAATAATGCTGCAATGAACATAGTAGTACAGATATCTCTTCAACATACCCATGTTAGTTATATCCTTTAGATATATATCCAATAGGGGTAATTACTGAATCATATAGTAATTCTATTTAAATTTTTTTGTTTTTTAATTTTGTTTGTTTAGAGACAGGGTCTCGCTCTATCACCAAGGCTGTAGCACAGTAGTACAATCATAGCTCCCTGTAGGCTCAAGTGCTTTACCTCAGCTTCCCTACTACAGGCACGTGCCACTATACTCAGCTAATTTTTAAGAATTGTTTGTAGAGGCCAGGTGTGGTGGCTCATGCCTGTAATCCTAGCAATTTGGGAGACCAAGACGGATGGATCACCTGAAGTCAGGAGTTCGATGCTAGCCTGACCGCTGTGGTGAAACCCCATCTCTACTAAAAATACAAAATAATTAGCCAGGCGTGGCTGCACATGCTTACGATCCCAGCTACTTGGGAGGCTGAGGCAGGAGAATCACTTGAACCCGGGAGGCAGAGGTTGCAGTGAGCCAAGATCTTGCCATTGCACTCCAGCCTGGGCGACAAGAGTGAAAATCCATCTCAAAAAAATATATATATATTGTTTGTAGAGACAGGGTCTCATGATATTGACCAGGCAGGTCTCAAACTCCTGGCTTCAAGCAGTCTGCCTGTCTTGGCCTCCCAAAGTGCTGAGATTACAGCCATGAGCCACTGCATCCAGCCTTATTTTTAATTTTTTGAGGAATCTCCATACATGTTTTCCATAATGGCTATACTTATTTACCTTGTCACCTTATTGTATAATGGTACATTTCTCAGAATGTGTCCTTACTGTGTGACACATAACTATATTTGAAGTAAGTTTCTTATAGATAGCATATAGTTGGGTCTTTTTTTTTTTTTTTTTTTTCAAATAGAGACAGGGTCTCGCTGTGTTGCCCAGGCTGGTCTTGAACTCCTGGGCTCAAGCAGTATGCCTGCCCGGGCCTCCCAAAATGTTGGTACTATAGACATGAGCCACCATGCCTGGCCTAGGTCTTTTTTTTTTTTTTTGAGACATGGTCTCACTTTTGTCGCCCAAGCTGGAATGCTGTGGTGCAATCATGGCTCACTGCAGCCTCAACCTCCTAGACTCAATCAGTCCTCCGCCTCAGCCTCCAGAGTAGCGGGGATTACAGATACATGCCATCACTCCTGGCTAATTTTTGTTTTGTTTGGGGTTTTTTTGGTAGAGACAGGGTTTTTCCATGTTGCCTAGGCTGGTCTCAAACTCCTGGGCTGAAGTGATCCACCTACCTTGGCCTCCCAAAGTGCTGGGATTATAAGCATAAACCATTACACTTGGTCTAGTTGGGTTCTTTTTTAAAAGAATCAGTTCTACTCATTTCTTTTAGTTGGTATGTATAAACCATTTATATTTAATGTAATTTTTGATACTTTGGATTTAAATTTGTCATTTTTCATTCATTATTTTTGTTGTTCTGTTTTCCCTTTCCTGTTTTACAGTGGGTTTCTTGAACATTTTTTAGTATTTCGAGTATATCTCTTTATGAAGTTTTTTGTGTGATAGCTCTAGGAGTATATATGTAGATAACTTACTACAGTCTATTAATATCAACTTTCTACCACCTTAAGTAGAATGTAGAAACTTTACCACCTTTTAGTTCCTTCTACCTTTCTTTTTTTTTTTTTTTTTCCTGAGGTGGAGTCTCGCTCTGTCACCAGGTTGGAGTGCAGTGGCGTGATTTTGGCTCACTGCAGTCTCCACCTCCCGGGTTCAAGCCATTCACCTGCCTCAGCCCCTCTGAGTGGCTGGGATTACAGGTGCATACCACCACACCCAGCTAATTTTTGTATTTTTAGTAGAGATGGGGTTTCACCATGTTGACCAGGATGGTCTCGATCTCCTGACCTCATGATCCGCTGGCCTCGGCCTCCCAAATTGCTGGGATTACAGGTGTGAGCCATTGTGCCTGGCACACCTTCCTTCTTTATGGCACAGTTGTCTTAAATATTACCTCTACATACAAGGAGAACCACATCAGGCACTGCTGTCATTTTTACTTTCAACCATCAAACATAATTTATAAAACTCAGGAGAAGAATTGCTTAGTGTAAGTATGTGTATGTGTATATGAATAAACATACATATATGCATAACACATATATGGATATATGCATATATAGACACACACACTCACCCTTTCCATTGCTTTCTCTTTACTTCTATTTGAGGTTTTCTTCTATCATTTACCTCCTTTCTGACAGTTTCTTTAGCCATTCTTTTCAAAGCTGATCTGTTGCTGACACATTTTTAGTTTTGTTCATCTGCCAGTATTTTTATTTCATTTTTTTTTCTGAAGGATATTTTCACTGTCTATAGAATTTGGGCTTGATAGTTATTTTCTTTCAGCATTTGAAAAATATTTTATCCATCCTTGTGGTTTCCATGGTTCCTGATGAAAAATCTGTGGTCTTTCAAATTGTTATTCTTCTATAAGTGATATATTGTTTCTCTCTAGTTGATTTCAGGACTTTTCTTTAGTTTTTAGAAGTTTGATTCTGTAAATTTATATCTAAATTTGAGGCCGAGTGTGATGGCTCATGCCCATAATCCCAGCACTTTGAGAGGCCAAGGTAAGAGGATTTCATGAGCCTAGGAGTTTGAGACCAGCCTGGACAACATAGTGAGACCCCACCTCTAAAACAGATAGATGGATGGATGGATGGATGGATGGATAGATAGATAGACAGATGGATAGATAGATGGATGGATGTTTTTGTTTTTGGTTTTTTCTTTTTTTTGTGACAGAGTCTTGCTGTGTCGCCCAGGCTGGGGTGCAGTGGCTCGATCTCGGTTCACCACAACCTCCGCCTCCTGGATTCAAGAAATTCTCCTGCCTCAGCCTTCCCCAAGTAGCTGGGATTACAGGTGCCCACCGCCACACCCAACTCATTTTTTGTATTTTTAGTAGAGACAGGGTTTCACCATGTTGGCCAAGCTGATCTTGAGCTCTTGACCTCAGATGATCCCCCTGCCTCGGCCTCCCAAAGTGCTGGGATTACAAGCGTGAGCCACCGCACCCGCAGATGGCTTTTAGCCATTATTTCTTCAATTTTTTTTTTTTCATTTATCTGTTCATTCTCTTACTCTTGGGACACTGATAGCATGAATGTTAGATCTTTGTTATTATCCCACAGGACTTTGAAACTGTGTTAATTACTTTTCAATCTACTTTCTCTCTTGTACAGACTGGATGATTTCCATTCATTTAAGTTTACTAATTGTTTCCTCTATCATTTCTCTTTTGCTGTTGAGCCCATCCAGTGGGTCTTTTTAATTTCAGAAATTTTATTTTTAAAAATTCCGTTTGGTACTCCTTATGTCTTCTATATGCTGAGTGTTTATAATGTCTTGTTTGAGCAGTTTCATGAGCACTGTTTTATATTCTTTTCAAATAATTCCAAAATCTATATTATCTTGGTATTGTCATCTGTTGATTGCCTTTTTTCATTCAAGTTGAGATTTTCATGTTCCTGGTATAATGAATAGTTTTGGATTGCATCCTGGCACTTGGAATATTGTGCTATGAGATTCTGGTTCCTATTTAAATTTTTATATTTAACAGACAGTCAACCTTTTTAGGTTTAGAACACATACCCTGGCCCACTTTTTTTGGCTGTGGTTAAGTTTTCAGTCTTGTTTTACTGTTCTGGTCTGTGCTACTGAGAGGCCAGTCTGAAATTTAGGTGTTATTCCAGAGCAGTGTTCAGTTCTTATGCCTTTTGCTGTGTTGTTTCTGGTCATTTTTACACATGGGTTGCTCAGAGGCACGTTTAGGATTTCATACACAGATTTAGAGAATTCATTTCTCTAGCTCTCTCCTCACCATAATCCTTTCCCAATTCTGTAGTTTTGCTGGGATTAGGACTCCATCTGGTTATTCCAGGGTAGAGAAAGATGACTTCACCCACATTCTGTGCAACTGTAACATGGAGAAGAGGGAAAAGACGTGCCACCTCATTAAGGCAGAGTTGTGTTGGAAGGCAGAATGCTGTTCACAATTTCTGGGCCACAGTGTCTGGTGAGGAAAAGGAGGGGTACCCCCCCTTTTTTTAGTTTGCCTGGAGTAGGATAGGCATGGTCAAAATGTTTTTGTCTGCTGAGCTGCCCCTTTCCCAGTCCTTTACCTAGAGAGGGCAGGCTTTTCTTGGCACTTTCTTGTCTGTGCCTACTGGTTCTTTCAGATTGTGGCTTTAGAGCTTGGACTATGACATATTACAAGTTAAACCAAACCAAACAAAAAATAGGGAGCTTCCTGTTGGGTTAGTCCTCATGTCCCCTGGTCTCTAGCCAATCTACCTTCTTTTTTCTACTTTTCAGAATTTTTCTGTCACTTGTATCATGAATTTCATCTAGAATGTTTGATCATAATCAGTGGGAAGGGCCAGGCGCAGTGGCTCACGCCTGTAATCCCAGCACTTTGGGAGGCCAAGGCGAGCGGATCACCTAAGGTGAGGAGTTCGAGACCAGCCTGACCAACCCGGTGAAACCCCATCTCTACTAAAAATACAAAAAAATTAGCCGGGCCTGGTTGGGGGCACCTGTAATCCCAGCTTCTCGGGAAACTGAGATAGGAGAATTGTTTGAACCCAGGAGGTGGAGGTTATAGTGAGCTGAGATCATGCCATTGCACTCCAGCCTGGGCAACAAGAGTGAAACTCCGTTACCCCCAAAAAAAGAAATCTGTGGGAGGAATAGGGCGGAATATGCTTACTCCATCTTTTCCTGAACTGTAAATCCCTGCTGCAATTTTAAATTATGAACTTTATATTTAGTTCCAGTAGTTTGTTTTAACCTGTGTACATAGTCTTTCAAATACAAATAACAGGAGGTTTTCCCCCAATAATTATGTCTTGTTTTCTTTTTTTTTAAAAAAAGAGACCAGGTCTCACTGTATTGCCTAGGCTGGACTTGAACTCCTGTGCTCAGGCAATCCTCCTCCCTCAGCCTTCCAAGTAACTGGAACTACAGGCATATACTCTCATACCTGGCTGTTTTCTTATCCCATTATCTACTTTTGGAACAGGGATTGGCAAACTATAATCTGTTTCCCATATCCAGCTCACTTCTTATTTTGGTATGGCAGACAAGCTCAGAATAGGTTTTCCTTTTTTTTGGAGACAGGTCTCACTTTGTCACCCATGCTGGATTGCATTGGTGTAAACACAGCTCACTTCAGCCTCAACCTCCCAGGCTCATGGGATCCTCCTGTCTCAGAGAGAGAGAAATAGAGAGAGAGAAAAAAAAGAAATTATATGAAATTCAAATTTCAACATTTTATTAGAATATGCCATGTTCATTTGTTTATATATTTTGTCTACGTCTGCCTTCATGGTATGACAGCAGAGTTGAGTAGTTGAAGCAGAGACTTAATTGCCAGCCCTTTTTCCAGATGATTTGTAAATCTTAGAGGTGATAACCAGCATCCCTTTCTTGTTCTGCTTTAGTGATACTGATATTTCAAGATACATAATTTTCAGCCGGGCACGGTGGCTCAAGCCTTGCAATCCCAGCACTTTGGGAGGCCGAGACGGGCGGATCACGAGGTCAGGAGATCGAGACCATCCTGGCTAACACGGTGAAACCCAAAACTAGCCGGGCGAGGTGGCGGGCGCCTGTAGTCCCAGCTACTCGGGAGGCTGAGGCAGGAGAATGGCGTGAACCCGGGAGGCGGAGCTTGCAGTGAGCCCAGATCGCGCCACTGCACTCCAGCCTGGGCGACAGAGCAAGACTCCATCTCAAAAAAAAAAAAAACAAAAACATAATTTTCTCAGGTGAAAAATTCTTTTGTTTCTGGTTTCTAGGTATTTGTCAGATATCTGTCTCACAAAATTGGTTCTTTTCTTTGGGTTTTTGTTGTTGTTGTTGTTTTTTGAGACAGTCTCTCTCTGTCACCCAAGCTGGAGTGCAGTGGCGCAACCTCGGCTCGCTGCAACCTCTGCCTCCTGGATTCAAGCAGTTCTTCTGCCTCGGCCTCCGTAGTAGCTGGGATTACAGGTGCCCACCACCACACCAGGCTAATTTTTGTATTTTTAGTAGAGATGGGGTTTCACCATGTTGGCCAGGCTGGTCTCAAACTCCTGACCTCAGGTGATCCGCCCTCCTTGGCCTCCCAAAGTGCTGGGATTACAGGCATGAGCCACTGCGCCTTGCCTCTTTTTCTCTGTTATCTGACTTACCGGATGGCATCTGTTAGGTAAATCAGAAACCAAAGAGGAATAGCATTCACCACTCCCTGTCACCCCAAGAGCAAATCTATTATCATGCCCTGTGCAGTTTACCTCCTGAATATCTCCTTACTTGTAACACTTTTGCAGCTCCACCGGTAACATCAAACTGGACTCTCCACATCCAGTGCTATGTTTTCTACACCCAGCTAAATGAAGTGTTCATTCCAAAATGCAGGGCAGGTAGATCACTGTCATGCTTCTGTTGTTGAAAGGCTTCTTAATGCTTATAGGACAAAGAAAAATCACCCTTGTGTGGCCCTACCCTGTATACATCTCCAGCTTCCTGGCACCTGCTCCCCTTTGCTCTTTATGCTTCAGACACAGTGGCTTCTTTCAGACCCTGCTCCTACCCTTTCTGAGGTTACTGACTAGCATGGAGTTCCCTGCCCTTCTTAATGCCTCCCTGATTCCGGTTCCTCTTCTACTTGTCAGCTCAGGAGTCTCAGTGCCTTAGGGAGGCCTTGGCTGAGCTCCCTGATTAGGTCATATTTTCGTCTTCTATAGGCTCTTAGAGTCCTATAATTCTCTTTTCTATCACTTCTCATATTTGTCTATGAGGTGATTTGTTTAATGTCAGTTTTCTGCTACTAGACTGTAAGCTTCATGAAGATAGGGATTCTGTTAGAATTCGTTCACTATTTCTAGTAGAAGGAACAGGGCCTAGCCCATAGTAAATACTGAATAAGTGGGTTATTTCCCCAATGATTGCCTTTTTAAAGAAAACCAGTTCTGTAAACCAGCATTCATCAGGCTTATCATATGGCTTTTTATATTTTGAATTATTTTTTGTGAGGATTTTTATTAATATGTTTCCCAATAGTGGACCATGGTTAAATTTTTGAAATAAGCCTTAGTTGATCAGGTTATGGTATAATGATAACATATGCTGCTTTTTCTTTGCTAGGATTTTAAGATTTTACAGTTAAAGTTATTTTCTTTTTTGTGTGTTTTGTCAGATGTTGACCTCAGTGTTACACTAGTATTTTCAAGGCTTATTTTATTCCATTCTTTTATTTTCAACTTTTCTGTATCCTTAAGCTTAAAAATGTCTCTTTTCAACAGCATATAAATGAGGGTTTTTATTATTAGGTTTTATAATTTTTGTATTTTAATTGGAGCATTTAGTTTGTTTAATATAGTTAATATATTCTTTGCTTTCTATTTTCCTCAAAGATTTGAATAGAACAAAAGGCTTACCTCCCCCAAGCAAGAGGGAATTCTCTGGCAGTCTGCCTTTGCACTTGAATGCAACTTCTCCCTGAATCTCCAGCCTGCCAGCCTCTTCTATTATGAGTCAATTCCTTAAAATAAGTCTATATGATATATATTTAATATAATATATAATGTGGCTACTACCTAGAATTAATATATACTTAATATGACATATAATATAATTACAGTAGTACCTTCTTATCTGGGGGAGGCACTATGTTCCAAGACTCCCAGTGGATGCCTGAAACCACAGATATATATTTCCCTATACATACATAGCTGTGATAAAGTTTAATTTATAAATTAGGCACAGTAAAAAATTAACAATAACTAATAATAAAATACAACAATTATAATAATATGCCAGCATGTTCCTTTTTCTCTTTTTTCTTGTTTTTTGTATTGCTAGACTTTTTTACTATCCTAGCTTTTTCCTCTCTTGCCAAGTTATAGACTCTGTTCTTTTAGTGGTTACCCTACAGATTACAACACATAGCCTACATGTATCACATTAATGTAATTGATGTATTAGTATATTTGTTCTTAGACAATACAAAGATCTTGGAACACTTTTAACTTCTCTCATCCGTTCTATATATATATATGTTTTATATGGTCACCATTCATTTAGATCTATCTACATATTACCATTTCCATTTTTCGTCGCTGCTTTTTTAACCTTATTGAGATTATTTACTTTCTGCTTGAAGAACATACTTTAGTAACTTCTTAGTATTGTTTTGCTGCTAATGAATTGTCTTGAGTTTTCTTGGTCTGAAGGTTTTTAAATTTTGCTTTAGGGGCCAAACGTGGTGGCTCACGCCTGTAATTCCAGCACTTTTGGAGGCGGAGGCTGGTGGGTCACTTGAGGTCAGGAGTTCAAGACCAGCCTGGCCAGCACAGCAAAACATCGGTCTCTACTAAATACACAGAAATTAGCCAGGCATGGTGGTGGGCACCTGTAATCCCAGCTACCCTGGAGGCTGAGGCAGGAGAATTGCTTGAACCCAGGAGAGAGAGGTTGCAGTGAGCCGAGATTGTGCCACTGTACTCCAGCCTGGGCAACCGAGTGAATTTTTTTTTTTTTTTTTTTTTACCTTTAGGTTCTTAAAATATAATTTTATAATATATATAAATATTTTAATGTTTTAATATAAATATATTTTTGGTGGCAAATTTTTTTTTGCCCTTTGAAAATATTCATTTGTTTGTCTTCTGGCTTCTGTCTATATTAGTTAGGGTTCTTCAAGAAACAGATTCAATAGGTTATAGGTGTGTTTTATTTCATTTTGTTTTTTTTTTAATTTTTATTTATTTTTTCAAGACAAGGTCTTGCCTTATCATTCACACTGGAATATAGTGGTGTGATCATAGCCTGTTACAGCCTTGAACACTTGGGCTTAAGCAATACTCCTGTCTCAGCCTTCCAAGTCACTGAGACTGCAGGCATGTGCCACCACACCTGGCTTATTTTATTTATATATATGCTTTTATATTTATATAATACTTTATATATGTTATATTAAAATATATTTTATATTATTTAAAATATATTTTATATTATTTAAAATATATTTTATATTATATATATACATATTCTTATCTGTAGTTTCATTCTTATTCGCAGTTTCAATTACCCATGGCTAACTACAGTCTGAAAATATTAAACGGAAAATTCAGTGATAAACAATTCATAAGTTTCGTGTACTATTCTAAGTAGCATGATGAAACCTTGCACCTATCCTGCTCCATCCAGCCCAGGACGTGAATCATCCCTTTGTCTGATTTATCCATGCTTTAGTCGCTATCCACCCGTTAGTCACTTAGGCATCTGGGTTATAAGATCAACTGTAGCAATACTGCAGTGCTTGTGTTCAAGTAATGCTTATTTTACTTAATAATGGCCCAAAGTGCAAGAGTAGTGGTAGCATATTGTTACAGTTGTTCTATTTTATTATAAGTTGTTGCTGTTAATCTCTTAGTGTGCCTTATTTCTGAATTAAATTTTACCATAGGTATGTTTGTATAGGAACGAAATATAGTTTATGTAGGGTTCAGTACCATCTTTGGTTTCAGGCATCTACTGGGAGTCTCAGAACATATTCCCCCCCGCCCCAGATAAGGGGGTAGTACTGAAACTGTATTGAATATATGCTTATTATATTAAATATTAGTCATATATTGCATACATATTATATAGATTTATTTTAAGGAATTGATTCAGTCAGGGAGCCTAGCAGACTGGAGATCCAGGAAGGAACTGCAGTTCAAGTTCAAGGGTAGTCTGCTGGAGAATTCCCTCTTGCGTGGGGGAGGTCAGCCTTTTGTGCTATTCAGACCTTCAGTTGTATGGATGAAGCCCACCTACATTATGGAGGGCAACCTTGCTGCATTCAAGGTCCATTGATTTAAATGTAAATCTCATCCAAAAAAAACCCCTCACAGAAATATCCAGAATAACCTTTAACCAAATATGTGGACACTGTGATGTGGCCCAATGAAATTAACAATCACAAGTCTACCCTTTGTCAGCTTGGCACCCACAGGCATCTCCTTAAGCCATTATTAATCTCCAAATAAAGACAATAACAAAGTCATACTTCTGCTTAGCATGAAAGAACTATCTTGCATGTAGATGAAAACACACTATTCCTTTCTCTAGAAGAGGAAGCAAATTATTTTGTTGATGTTTACCCTTCTTGAAATCCTGCAACTTAAATTCTCAAGTTTAAGAAAAAGGTAATACTTAAGTATTATGATCAGCTGTTAATCTAATTGTTTTCTTTGACGAAAATATTTTTGTATCCATTTTCTATTGATGCCTAGCAAAACATCCCCAAATTTCATATTTTAAAGCAACAGCCATCTAAAATTGGCTCACAGTTCTGTGAATATCAATCAGTGCTGGGTAGCTGCTTGGTTCCTCTACTGGTTCTTTTTTTTCTTTTGACAAAGTGTCTCACTCTGCCACCCAGGCTGGTGTGCAGTGGCACGATCTCCGGTCACTGTAACCTCTGCCTCCCAGGCTCAAGCAATTCTTCTGTCTCAACCTTCTGAGTAGCTGTGATTACAGACGCACACCACTACTGCCTGGCTAATTTTTTTATTTTTAGTAGAGATGGAGTTTCGCCATGTTGGCCAGGCTGGTCTCAAACTCCTAACCTCAAATGACCCACCTGCCTCAGCCTCCCAAAGTGGTGGGATTACAGGCATGAGCCGCCACGCCCGGCCCCTCTGCTGGTCTTGATTGGAGTCATTCATGCAACTGTAATCATCTAATGGTTCATCTGGGACTGAGATTGTCTCAAGCACATGTCTGGCAGTTGGTGTCACTTGTTGGTTGGGCCTCTCTGTTAATGTAAGGAAGTGAGCCAAAGCTTCTCACATTATGACAGCAGTGTTCCCATAGAGCCAAATGACAGCTGCAAGTTCTCTTGAGGTATCAACTTGGAAGACACATCATTACTTCTGCATTTTATTGATTTAAGCAAGTCACAGGGCCAGCTCAAATTAAAGGAATGGAGAAATAAACTTCACCTGTTGATAGGAGTGGCAGGGTCTCACTGTAAAAGGCATGTGTACAAGGATGGGATTTTATGTAGCTATCTTTGCAAACAATCTACCACAGTGTCTTTTTTCCTTTTGAGTGCTTAAAAAAATTGTTTTTAAATAATTATTTGGTTTTCAGAAATTTCACTATTGTGTATCTAGACACAGATTTTCTTTGTGTTTATCTGCTTGGGGGGTTTTAGGGCTTCTTGGATCTGTGGTTTGATGTTTTTCCTCAGTTTTGGAGAATTTTCAGCCTTTGTCTGTTCTTCAAGTATTTCTTCTGTTCCATTTCTCCCTTTCCGCTTTTCTGAAACTGGAATTACATGTAGGTTAGATCATTTCATTGTATCCTTTATACCCCTTACCTTCTCTTTGGTATTTTTTAATAAATCTTTTTGCTGCTCTCTGCTTCATTCTAGATACTTCCTTTTGACCTCTTTTCCAGCTCACTAATTCTCTCCTCAGCTATATTTTATCTGTTCTTAAATTTATCCATTAAGATCTTTTTTCCAGATCTGCTATTACATATTTATACCATTCTTGACTAAAATTCTTAATGCTACAGGACTGTTCTTATTGTCTGTTTTTTACTGATTCTCATGTTGCCTTTTTATGGACTAGACACTGTAGTTTTATTATGTGTAGAAATAACCTGAGACTTATGATATATTTTTCAAGAGAGGATTTATGTTTGTTTGTAACTTTGCCTAGGAGTCTTCAATCATTTTAATTCAGTTTCAGGGACTGGTTTGCTTTTAAGCAGGGCTGTAGTCCCTATAGGGGTGGTCAACTTCAGTTCACTACCTAATATACCTATTATGTGTGGAGTACTTTGCTAGATGTTGGGTAGGTCTTGTGAGCAGAGCAGACCTCTCTGGTCTGTATGGAACATGGAGCTTGATTATAATTGACAGGTAAGTATATACATATATATATATATATTATA
>NW_012115366.1:1809093-1816016 GCF_000951035.1 Colobus angolensis palliatus | reverse complement strand
TATATATGTATCTTTATCTCTATATCTTATCTTAAAGATACATATATATATCTTTAAGATAGATATAGATATATAGCTAAGTAATTAATAAATTATATATTAAGTTCTATTTAAGCAATGAGTAGGCTGCTATGGTTGTGAATGTTTGGAGTAGACAGAGGATAAGAATGGGTCTACCATAATTAGTGGTGACAGGTTTTGTTTAAGGTAAAAACTAAGAGGACTTAGAACAGAAACTGCCAGGCAGAAGCAGTTACCAGTGTGAAGACTAGATGACAACCAAAAAAGTATGTAGGGGGAGGGAGGGGAAGTTGTATAGGGGGCAGTTGAAATTGCTTTAGAACAGTATTAATGAGCTTTCCCCCCATCCCCCATTTTTCTCCCATTTACCTTCAGAAAAATTAGTGATTTGACTACCAGTGAATCTAGGCTTCAGGTCTAGCTCTGTAGTTTTGGACTAGTTAACCTAATTCTTCATTCAAAACGAAACAGAAGGAGGGAGGAAAAAGAGAGCAAACATGCAATTGGGATGGGAAGTAAGGAAGAGAATACATGAGAAGAGAGACTATGTCAGGTTTCTTCGTATTCCTTTTTTAGTTATAAAAGAAAAGATCGGATAAGAATATTCCATCTTATTTCTGTTTAAAAGAGAGTAGGCCAGGCGCAGTGGCTTACGCATGTAATCCCAGCACTTTGGGAGGCTGAGGCGGGTGGATCACAAGGTCAGGAGTTCGAGACCAGCCTGACCAACATGGTGAAAGCCTGTCTCTACTAAAATTACAAAAATTAGCCGGGCGTGCTGGCACATGCCTGTCATCCCAGCTACTTGGGAGGCTGAGGCAGGAGAATCGCTTGAACCTGGGAGGCAGAGGTTGCAGTGAGCTGAGATCACACCACTGTACTCCAGTCTGGGCAGCAGAGCGAGACTCCTTCTCAAAAAACAAAAAAAAAGATAATAATAATAAAATAAATGAAAGAGCAAATCAATCAAAATGAAGAGAAGCCATTTTATCTGCCTCCTGGATGAAGAGTTTCATTGATGAACCTGAAATGTTTTGGTTAACATGAGAAAGGAGGGTGAGAAGATGCCTGAGATGTGAGCTCCTTGAGGACAAGAGCTGCTTTCTCTCTCCAGCCTGGCACAAGACAAGGAACTTGGTTGAATGAATGAGCAAATAAGTGGTTCTCTGCTTTGAAGGAACTTGGTCTGTTATTACCTTACAAATCAGGTTTACCATTTATTTGCTTTATATAAGTTCCAGAAACAGATTAAGAAATGATTTCCTCTCATAATATTACTACCCTAAACTTCTGGTCTGATCTATGGATTGTAGAGCTTAAATTTCCTCAAAGCCCAACAGAGATTGTTACACCAAGTAAATAGTATATTTCTCAGAGCCTTTTATTTTCTGTCTTTGGCCACAGACCTTAGGACTTAGGCTGATATCTGAGAAGGAAAAACTGGAACTTAGTAGAATCATACTTCCTGTATCTTAATTTTCCAACTCTTATATGAGGTTTGCTTTTTCTAGAGAGAGACTAATCTGGAATGAGAATGAAATCTCATCAGTAAAGGCAAAGCTTTAAGTGGGTCATCTGACTTTGCTTTTGTGCTCTACATTCACCCTGGTCATAAAAGGTCCTTTCATGAGTTTTCTAGGCTTTCATCACTGCCAGCCTCTCCACAGGCATTGTGAAAGTATTAAACTTCCTACCCTCCCCCATGCTTGTCTCATGGACTCTTTCGTAGAGTGCACACTGGACTGTGTTTAGCTCAGCAGGAACTCTTTGCAAACACTGAATACATGAACAATCCTCCTGAAAAGATAAGAGATTTCAGTATTGATTAGCGTCATAGCTGCAGAAGTTAGTGTCTGCCAGTATCTGATAAACAGGGTGACTTGCAGCCTAATTTTTGTGAAATTACTAGGCCAAAGTTTAAGAAGTGTTCATGTTAAAGTTACTTATATATAAAATTTGCCTATAGATAATTTCTGTCAATAGGAGGTTGATGAATGCTTCACATAACCTAGATACTCCTAATTAAATGTTTTTTATTTCTTTTTTTCTAGGACACATGTTCAAAGAGCATAATTAACTTTTTAAAAGAAGCTAGTAAGTACTGAAATAGTTTTTTAAGTTTTTTCTACAGAAATGGAGGAGAAAAGGAAACATGGAATTCTGAAGGGCTACTTAGCAAGCTGCTTATGGCATAATCTGGGGTGGGGGTGCATGGTAAAGGATTTGCATTTTACTGAGATCCATACATGTCAAGGGAACTGTATGTAAAATTAGTCATATGTGTTGATTTTTCAAGGACTATAGTCCATCAACTACAATAGGCTCCAAAAAATTCTGGTGAAATTAGCTTCTTGGGGCCTTCCAGTTTACCTACTATGTTATTCCCACTGTAAATATTCTCAACTTTTGGGGTTTTAGCCACTTAAGTTTTTTATTTTCTCTAATGTCTCTAGTATCTGCCTTCCTTTCCTGTCAATGCTAAACTCTGTGGTTCAGCAGTTCATCCATTCTCTTTCCTCATTGCTTATAGCTTCATTACATTCATCTACCAAAACCTTAATTCTTTATGCCATACCATTAGTGCTTAGGCATTTTTTCAGAAAAGAATCCTGGAAAAATGGATCTTATCTCACCGGGGCCCTCAGGGCTGCTGGGCTGCCTGGTGTCAGCACTTCCCACCATTTTCTATAGCACCAGTATTAGTCTTAATACTTTAAAAAACCATGTCCCTCTATCTCCCCCTCCTCTCTTAGCCTTTGATCTTGCTGCGTACCTCATGGGGAAATCTTTAAGATGTCAGATTTCAGTTCCCTCACTTTCCTATAATTTCTCCCACTTTTGCCTTTCTTACGTGCCTTCCCTTCCTTCCCATCTGATTCCTTATCGGCACTTACACAGATTTGTTCTTGCCTAACTTGACAGACCCTTTCTTGAGTGCAAATCAGTGGCTATTTTTGCTAGGGTATAAAAATTCTGTATCTAGTCACCTTGACAAAGTTACCCTGTTATTTCCAATAACTTAACCTCATATAGAATCTTGTAGATTTTCCTTTTTTTTTTTTTTAAGATGTTTTCTCAATTTGTCATGATGCCCAGCCTAAATTCTCGTAGGTTTTCTATGTAAACAGTCAGATTTTCTGCAAGTATTAGTCTCCTTTCTAATTCTTATAATTTTAATTTCTTTTTCTTTTTTAAAATTTTTTGTAGAGACAAGATTTTGCTATGTTGTCCAGACTGGTCTTGAACTCCTGGGCTCAAGCAATCCTCCCGTCTCAGCCTCCTAAAGTACCATTACAGTGGCTGAACCACTGTACGTGGCCAAATTTCTTTTCCTGTTGTGAAGGCAAAGACTTTTCTTACAATATTAAAAAGAAGTGATAGTAGATTACTTTATTTCTGATTTTCAGAAGAATGCTTTCAGTTTCTCTCTGTTGAAGATAATTGCATAGTGTTGTTTTTTTAAATAGTAACTGTTTTATCAGATTAAGGAAGGTTTCTTCTATTTCTATTTTAGAGGAATTTTTTAAATCTTGAATTCATGTGTTTTTATCTAGTGTATTTTCTACATCAATTGAAATGGTTGTATGAACTTTCTTTTTTAATATGGGTGAATTATATTTATAGATTTTATGTTAAAATATCCTTGTATATCTTGGATAAACTCAACTGGATCATGATTTATCTTTTTTATATGCTAGATTCAATTTGTTGATACTTTGGTATTATTTTTGAATATATTATATTGTGTAAAAGTGAGCTTGTGATACTCTTTCTTATAATGTTTTTGTCCAGTTTTGGTGCCTGGTTTTGCTCTCTCCTTAGAATGAGCTGGAAACTAGTCACTCTTGTTTTCTCACCGATAATACCATCTGGGTCCAGTGTTTTTTATGGGGGACAAATTTGAACTTGTGGTCAACCTCTTTAATTGTAAGAATATTCAGGTCTTTTGTTCTTCCTGGGCTAGTTTTTTATTCTTTCTCTAGAGATGCGTTCATTTCTCTTAGTTTTATTTGCCTATAGTTGTAGATAATCTCAGGTTTTTATCTGCTACTTCTGTAATTACTTCCACTTTTGATTTATAATGTTAGCTTGTGGGCTGGGCGTCGTGTCTCACGCCTGTAATCCCAGCACTTTGGGAGGTCAAAGCGGGAGGATCACAAGGTCAGGAGATCGAGACCATCCTGGCTAGCATGGTAAAACCCCGTCTCTACTAAAAATACAAAAAAAAAAGATAAGCTGAGCGTAGTGGCAGGCACCTGTAGTCCCAGCTACTCGGAAGGCTGAGGCAGGAGAATGGCGTGAAGCCAGGAGGCAGAGGTTGCAGTGAGCTGAGATTGCACCACTGTACTCCAGCCTGGGCGACAGAGCGAAACTGTCTCAAAAAAAAAAAAAAAATTAACTTGTGTCTTCTCTTTTTACCTATTTGTTAATTTATCAAATAACTATTTTTGGCTTTGTTTCATTTTTATTATACAATAAAAATGAAATTCTTTTCATTGTATTTCTTTTCATTGATTATTCCTATAATTCTTAAACAACTTTATAATTGACGTAACAATAACCTGTACACATTTAAAGTGTAAAATTTATTACGTTTTGTCCCATGTATAGAGCAGGAAAGTATCACCACAACAAGAGTGTGAACATACAATCTCTCCCCAAAGTTTTCTTGTGCCTTTTATAATCACTGCCTCTTGCCCCTGCCCACTCCTTCATCCCCAAGCAACCATTGGTCTGTTTTCTGCCACTATAGATTAGATTGTATTTTCTAGAGTTTTATACAAGTGAAAGCACATAATATAGTAATAACCATGTGTGTGTTTGTTTCTTTCTTTCTTTCTTTTTTTTTTTTTTTTTTTGAGATTGAGTCTTGCTCTGTCGCCCAGGCTAAAGCACAGTGGGGTGATCTTGGCTTACTGCAAACTTCGCCTCCTGGGTTCACACCATTCTCCTGCCTCTGCCTCCTGAGTAGCTGGGACTCTAGGTGCACCTGCCACCATGCCCAGCTAATTTTTGTATTTTTAGTAGAGACGGGGTTTCACCATATTAGCCAAGATGGTCTCGATCTCCTGACCTTGTGATCCACCCACCTCAGCCTCCCAAAGTGTTGGGATTACAGGTGTGACCCACCGCTCCCGGCAACTGTGTGTTTCTGATCCTTTGTCAGGGCTAGCCAATTCCTAGAGACAGTGAATAACTCACTCATACTCTAGCTGCCTCCTTTATGTGGCTCTCATAGGACTTTGACACCTCTCTATCATCCACCTGCCCTGTTCATTTCAAGATCAGATACCGGGAAACTAAGGACATCCCTATGCTGCAAAACTCACTGAAATTATTCAAACTAGCCGGCCCTAAACATGCTTACCCTGCCTTGCCCATTCCTTCCACTGAAACCACGTAAAGGCTCTTGCCCATGTTTTCATCCCATTCTGTTGGCCTCCTGACTGACCCTAGTGCTTCCTCATGTGGCCCCTGCATGGCATGATCTTCCTCTTCGGAACTGCGAGTAACTATCTTGTCAGTGGCAATCACCTCCTGATCTGTTGGCCTCATCATACTTGAATAACAATGAAATCTATGTTTTAAGGCCAGGCGCAGTGGTTCACGCCTGTAATCCCAGCACTTTGGGAGGCCGAGGCAGGCGGATCACGGGGTCAAGAGATCGAGACCTTCCTGGCCATCATAGTGAAATGTTGTCTCTACTAAAAGTACAAAAATTAGCTGGGCATGGTGGCACATGCCTGTAATTACAGCTACTTGGGAGACTGAGGCAGGGAATCGCTTGAACCCGGGAAGCAGAGGTTGCGGTGAGCCAAGATCGTGCCACTGCACTGCAGCCTGGTGACAGAGCGAGACTCCATCTCAAAAAAAAGAAAAACTGTCAAATGATATTCCAAAGTGGTTGTACCATTTTATATTTGCACCAAAAATGTCTGAGGGTACTGATTGCTCCATATCCTTGACAGCACTTGGTATAGCTGTTGTTTTAATTTTGGTCCCTTCAGTGGGCATATGCTGATATTTTATGTTTTACTTTTTATTTCCCTAATGATTAATAGTTTGCAGCATCTTTCATGTGCTTATTTCCCTTCCATATATCTTATTTGATAAAAATATCTGTTCAAATATTTTGCCCATTATTTTGTTGGGATACTTATTTTCTTACTGTTGAGCTTTGAGAGTTCTTTATATATCTGGATACCAATCCTTTGTCAGATATATTTTTTGCAAAATTTTCTCCCAGCCTGTGATTTGCCTTTTTGTTCTCCTGTCTTTAAAAAAAAATTGTAGTTAAATATACACATAATACAAAATTTAACATTTTAACTCTTTTTAAGTATACAGTTTTGTGGTATTAAGCATAGTCACATTGTTGTGCAACCATCACTGCCATCCATCTCTGGAACTTTTTCATCCTCCCTAACTGAAATTCTGTGCACATTTAAACACTAACTTCTCATTCCTCCTTAACCCAGCCCTTGGCAACCATCATTCTGTTTTCCTTCTCTATGAGTTTGACTGTGCTAAGTACTTCATATAAGTGGAATCATACAATATTTTAATTTTGTGACTGGCTTATTAGTATAATGTCTTCAAGTTTCATGTGGTAGCATGTGTCAGAATTTCCTTCCTTTTTAAGGCTAACATTCCATCGTATGTATATGCCACATTTTATTTATCCATTCATCTGTTGATGGACACTTAAGTTGCTTCCTCCTTTTGGCTGTTGTGAATAATGCTGCTATGAATGTTGGTGTATAAATATCTATTCGAGTTCCGGCTTTCGATTCTTTTGGGTATGTTCCCAAAAGTAGAATTGCTGGGTCGTATGTTAATACTTTCAGTTTTTTGAGGAATTGCCATACTGATTTCTACAGTAGTGGTACCATTTACATTCC